>NC_135422.1:19376126-19533626 GCF_051991245.1 Festucalex cinctus | reverse complement strand
TTTATCGAAATCGATCGAAATTACGTCACGATTTCGAGCATCGAAATAGAAGAGAGGACACACGATTCGATGTCCCCCCCCCCGCGCCCGCCGCCACCGCCGCCACCGCCACCTCCCAGGAAAGCAAATGAGACGCAGCCATTCAGCTACTAGCTAACGGCACTTGTTAGCTGACTTCTCCTGCAGTCATGATGGCAAGCGCGGACAGACACAGCAATGGTGCTTCAAGCCGCTCCCGCTTCTCTCGTCACCAGTTTGGAAACATTTTGCGTTCCCGGTGAGTTATGTCGACAACGTTCACGTTGTCGATAAAAAGACCACAGTTGCAAGATATGCTATGTGCGCGTACTGTACTCGGCCACGGTGTTACGCCCGGCTCGTCAAGGGGAAGGGAAGTAACACAATAACAGAAAATATAGAGTAGATAAACACGGGTCGACTTTAACATCTGAGTAGTTTTAATTGAAATTTCAGGCAGGGGTTTGACAAGGGAGTGAAAGTGGAAGGTGAACAAATAATAACCGCATTTGACAGAACTGACAGAACGGAGGAGAAACAACAATAACCAATAGGGGTATAATACACGGATACACAATAGCGTCGCGCTGGCACAGTCGTCCAATCGGAGTGTCGCGCTGGCACAGTCGTCCAATCGGAGTGTCGCGCTGGCACAGTCCTCCAATCAGAGTGTCGCGCTGGCGCATTCAAACTGAAGTACCATTATACGGGCACCAGCCGACACAAACACACACATACATACTAGGGGAGCGGAGCCGGCGGCGGGCCCGAGCCGCCAGCCGTAACAACGGGAAACACGACAAACATGACGGGACATTTACGCAGGCATCACAAAGATTTAGATTTATCAAATTCAACTAGAAGTGGGAAAACAACGGTCCAACCAACTATTTCATCCTCATTTACAGTGAAACTTCCACACACTTCAGCTCGCGCGAAACGCCAGATCCATAGGTCTATTTATAGCAGCAGACCTGCAGCCTTGGAAAACGCTGGATTCAAACATTTAATTAGTGTACTTGAACCACGCTACAGTATGCCCAGCAACTGTAAATGTTGGGATATAGTTTGTTCAGGCTGTATTTGTTCCATGACTTTGGATACAATATATTTTTTGTTGTTGTTGCACATTGCACATTATTTTAAGAGGAACGCACAGCACACTGTTGTAACCAAAAACAGTCAATAGATGGCAGGCACCCACTGTGACTTTTTGTTTTTGTTTTTTTATTTTTTATTTTACACTTCAGTAAGAACAAGACGGTTAACTTTATATTGTAAATAAATTCTTTGAATTTGATCATTCCTGCCTAATGTCAATTATCATATATTACATAAATTTACACAAAAATAATATGGAAATTGCATCACCTATATGTAGCCGATCTTTTGAAATAAGATTTACTGTACAATGAATAGAACCAATGATCATAGACTAGCCTTAGCCTACAGAAGCATATGCCTCTGTGTTATAAAGTGGGGGAGCGAAAAAAAAAAAAAAAAAAAAAAATCGAAAAAAAAATCGAATCGTGACCCCAAAATCGAAATTTAAATCGAATCGTGGAGTTGGCGAATCGTGACACCCCTAATATATATATATATATGTATAAATATATATGTATATATGTGTATATATATATATATATATATATATATATATATATATATATGTATGTATATATATATATATATATATGTATATATGGTATATATATGTATATATTCTATTTTTTTTATTTTTTTTTATTTTATTTCATTTTCAAATTACATGTTTTGTGTCTGTTTTTATTTTCACTTTTATTTATTTATTTATTTATTTATTTATTTATTTAGTCATTTCAACCGGCAGTATGGACCAAGACAGCCAAAATTCAAAATAAGTAAATAAATGATTAAATAAATAAATTAAATGCATTTCTTTGTTTTGTTTTTTTTGTGTTTTTTTTTCCCAATTTATATTTATTTTTTGGATTTAATTTTCGAATTATATATTTTTTAGAACTGTTTTTATTTTCACTTTTAGTCATTTGTGTGTATATGTCTTGATGTCCGAAGTTCACATTTTCACGTGATGTAAGAAGTCACCTGGCTTTGCGCGTGCGTCTCTCTCAGGTGTGCGTTTTCTGGCCACGGCCAGTCGCGATCGCCTGATCCACGTGCTGGATGCGGCGTGCGAGTACCGTCTGGTCCAGACGCTGGACGAGCACTCGTCCTCCATCACCGCCGTCAGGTTCGCAGGTCAGTGACCTCCGACCCCGTCGTCAAACCGCGCCGGGCCGGGCCGCGACCTCATCGCCTCCTTCCCCGCAGCCAACGAGGGCAAAGTGCGGCTGATCAGCTGCGGCGCCGACAAGAGCGTCTACTTCCGCACCGGCCAGCAGGTGTGGCGTCACACGCCTTCCGAGCGGCGATGATGTCACTTCCTGTTTGACCTCGTTTTCCTTCCCGGCCGCCCGCTCGCAGACGGACGGCGACGTGGCGTTCGCGCGTACGCATCACGTGGTGAGGAAGAGCACGCTGTATGACATGGACGTGGAGCCCACCGGGAAGTACGCCGCCATCGGCTGCCAGGACCGCAGCATTAGGTGACTTTGATGATGTGACGATTATGATGATGATGATGATGATGATGATGATGATGACGACAACGATTAGGGCCCGACTTATATGAGTATTATCGGCCAAAACAATCGGCCAATTGGGCCAGATGGCCGATTATTTTCCCCTTAAAACGTTTGGTTTATTGGTTTTAAACATATAAACATAAACACATTACAAGTGTAACAGAAAAAAACCAAGTTAATATAAAATAAAAATTTAAAGGAAGAAAGGAAAATTTGTCAACAATAAATTCCATAATTTACATGGAGTTGGAAGAAGTACACGTTACCGAAGAAAACCGAAGTTTCCGACGCTGTGAAAGTATCCCTGAATGCACCATTTTGCTGCCTACTTAGCATTAGCAACTAGCAAGTGTGTAGCGTATGCTATTTGGGTTATTCTGTTAATCCCTAAGCGTCCATTAAGATGTTTAATGACACCGCATTTGGAGTTAACTGTAAAACCCAAATAAACTATGTTAAGAATTACATCACTGTATATTTACATACAAAGCATGCTTCGATTTTAAAACATCCCTAGCCTAACGCTAACAGGAAGTCAGTAAATGCTAACAGGAAGTCAGCAAATGTTAGCATCGACTTCTGGAGTGTTTTTCCTTCAAATAACGAACATCCACACACAAATGTTGTGGGAACACATACCCACAGATGAGATAACACTAACTTCTTTTTCTCACAATTGAAGTTTGCAAAAATCCAAGGGTTTTGAAAATACAAGGTAAAAATATATAAAAGAAAAACTCCATGCTTTATAAGTAAGAATGGTTTTATTATTGACACATAAATCTATACAATAACCATGTATTTTTTTGGGGATATGGACTTGTCAATCAAAGCAGAAAATCTTAATAGCAAAAGTTTGTGTATAAGTGGCTCCCATTGAAAAGGAATTGGGGAAATTGGGTTTAATTTTATGCATTATATATTTTTTTTAAATCATCGTTATCGGCCTTAAAAAAAAAAAACATTGGTCAGGCCCTAATGATGATTGATGATGATGATGATGATGATGATGATGATGTGCAGGATCTTCAACATCAGCAACAGCAAGCAGAAGAAAATCTACAAAGGCTCTCAGGGGGAAGACGGAACGCTCATCAAGGTGTGTGTGGGGGGGAGGGGCTACCCTGGTTACCATGAAAACGGGAGGTCGTCATCTTCCTCTTTGTCGGGTCCTTCAGGTGCAGATCGACCCGTCGGGCCTCTACATCGCCACCTCCTGTTCAGACAAGAGCATCAACATCTTTGACTTCTACTCTGGCGAGTGTGTGGCGGCCATGTTTGGACACTCAGGTGAGTTTTTTTTTTTTTGGGGGGGGGGGGGGGGGGGGGGGGGGTCGTGTGTGTGTGTGTGTGCGTCTACTAACTCTTCCACTTTTCTCGGTCAGAGGTGGTTACCGGCCTGAAGTTCAGCAACGACTGCACGCGCCTCATCAGCGTGTCAGGTGACAGGTACGACTTTGATTGACGGCCGTCACACGCACGCACGCACGCACACACACACACCCACACACACACACACACACACACATCCTTGTACATATATCTTTGTGAGGACATCCATTGACATAATGCAATTCCTAGAGCCTTACCCTAACCGCAAACATCAAAAATGATTGCCTAAACCTAACCCTTACCCTAACCCCAACCATAACCCAATTCAAACCTAAACTCTAAAACCAAGTCTTGACCTTCAAAAAGAGGTCTTGCAAAGTGAGGACCGGTCAAAATGTCCTCACTTTACAAAAATGTCCTCATTCTGTTGGATAAAGACGTATTTTGGTCCTCACTATGTATTATGTACAAGAACACACTCACACACACACACACACCCCCACACACACACACGCACACACACACAAACCAACCGCGCGTGTGTGCGCAGCTGCATCTTCGTGTGGCGTCTGAGTCCCGAGCTGACCCTGCGGATGCGTCAGCGTCTGGCCGACCTGAGGCTTCCTGGCACAGGCCCCGCCTCCCGCGGCGGTGAGCCTGCGCAGCGGCGGGGGGCGGCGGGGGAGCCCGGGCGGGCGGGGCCTCCCCGCGTGGTCGCCATGTCGTCCGACAGCGACAAGGAAGAGGAAGAAGAGGAGGAGCAGGAGGAGGCGGGTACGTGTTGCCATGGTGACGTCGTCACGCATCCTTGACAACATAATGACACGTTTGTTGCTCTTTCTTTTTTTTTTTCCCCGCAGCGGGGGCGGCGCGCGACGGCAAGGCGGTGAGTCCACTTTTCTTTTCAGCGTCACTCGATTTTACAGACGGCCATTTTGGAGCAAATTGCCGTCAAGGAAGTCGTTAAGTGGGTTGAGATGTTTCGTTTTGACAGTGATCATGCTTGGAGAAGTTTGATTTAGACAAAAAAAAAAAAAAGTGCTCTGTCGCCATCTTGTGGTTTCTTGGCATGATGGGAACTATTTTGAAGTGAGTGGAGTTGTTTGTTTTGGACAAAAACAGTATATAAATAATATATATATATATATATATATTATTATTATTATTATTATTATTTTTATTTATATATATATATTTGTTTTTATATATATTTTTTTTTAATGGTTAAACTTTTTTGTACCAAAAAATAATCGTAATTTCAATTATTGCCAAAAATAATCACAATTATTATTTTTCCGTAATCGAGCATCCCTACTTGTTTTAGCAAGGTAAATATTTTAAAGTGAGTCGAGGGGTTTCATTTGGACGAAAATAGTACTTTGCCGCCATCTTGTGGCGTTCACGTAGCAAGGACATATGTTGACGTGAGTTGAGAAGTTTCATTTAGACAAAAAGTGTGCTTTAGCGCCATTTGATTGCATATTGTCATCAAGAAACTATTTGTGAAGTGAGTTCAGATGTTTCATTTACAAAAAAATAGTGCTTTGTCGCCATTTTCTGTTTTGTTTAGTTTTTTGTTTTTGGCACCACGGTAACTATTTTAAAGTCAGTTGAGGGGTTTGTTTTGGACAAAAATAGGGCTTTGGCGCCATTTTGTGCCATCCCTGTGCCAAGAAATTATGTTGTAATGAGTTGAGAAGATTATCTTGGACAAAAATAAGGCTTCGTCGCCATCTTGTGGCCTCTTGGTTGTCAAGGTAACTATTTTCAAGTCAAGTTTCGCTTAAGACAAAAATAGAATCATCTTGTGGCGTCGCCAAGGAGTTTCATTGAGAGAAAAGTAATGTTTTAGACATCATCTTGTGGTATCAATAAGCAATTATAAATCTGTTGGGTGGATTTTCACAATTAGTAGCAGGTCTTTGGGTGTGTACAATTTTGAGAGGGCGGGGAAATTGAATTGAATTAAGTTGTTAGCACGCTTTGCTAGCATGTTTTTTGTTTTGTTTTGTTTTTTTGTATTCAGGCACCACCAGAGGGCAGACTGCCTCGCCGACGCTGGGCCAGGAGTTCGTGCGGTGGCGACGGCGGTGACGTTGCCGTGGTGACGTCCATGTTGGACCTGAGGCAGCTGGACTCGTACGTGCGCGCCAATGGTGGCGTGTCGGTAAGCGTCGCATGTTTACTTTGCAAACTCCCGTCCCGCAAAAATGCCACGATGTGGCTTTATCTTTTTGTTTGTTTGCCGGGTGAAGACACGCCCACTTGACGACATCTCGGAGGCGGGGCTTCACAGGGCTAGTCAGCAGCTGGGAAGTCGCCTCAGTCTCCAGGTGAGTGCATCCACATTCCACGAACTTCGCATAGGTCCATCTTTGATGTGGCACAACTACTTTTTTTTTTTTTTGGCTCCCTGTAGATTTAAAAAATAAAAAATAGAATTTACATATTTTTATTGTATAGAGAAAATATTTTACATTTCTTTAAAAAAAAAAAAAATTATTATTCAAAAAATGACAGAATCCAATTTTTTAAGTTGTTAGAGACATAAGGTTGATGAAAAAGATTTAAAAAATGACCAAAAAATGTCGAAATGTGACGTAAAATGTACATAAAATTGCCAAAAATGTCAGAGAATTGAATAAAAAAAAAAAGAAAAGTGATCAAAAGTAACTATAAAATGTCCAAAAGAAAAAAATCCAGAAGATTTGCACAAAATTACCATAAAAATGCAGAACATTTATTGATACAAAAAAAAAGCAGAAAAGAAAACATTTAAAAAGTAACTATCAAATGCCCCCCCCCCAAAAAAAAAAAAATCATCACCCAAATTTACCATAAAATGTCCAAAATATTGCCAAAAATGTCGTAAAATTTACTCTAAGAAAAGGCAGTAAAGTAAATGTTTAAAAACTAACCAAAAGATATCCAAAAAGAAAAGAATAAAGGCAGAAAATTATCACAAGATGTCTTTGGAATTGCCGATAAAGGGGGGAAATGTTATATTTATAAGTAATATTTTATAAGTAACTATAAAAAGTTATGTTATTAAATATTGTGAGTTGTAATTTTGCTAACTATGAATGTTGTCGTATACATTATTGTTACACAGGAATTAGCAAAATTGAGCAAAAATTGAGCGCCGTCCCAACAGGTAGAGCACACGGAGGTGCTGGCCAATCCCAGGCCAGACTTCGCCTTGCTGTCCAATCAGATGGCGGAGCGGGCGCAGCCGGTGCTGTTTGCCGACCAATGGGAGGACAGCGTGAGCCTAAGCAGCCACTTTGAGGTGAAGGACGCCGGTCCTGCAAGCGGACAGGAGGACAAACCCAGTCCGGACAGCGGCTGCTCGCTCAGATTCAACTCCAGAACCTCCAGTCCTGAAACTGCGGCGGACAAAAGTGAGTCGTCAACCTTTGACATTGACCCGACATTGACATGACAGTGACTTTAGTGTTCATTTTGTCCGCCGTTTTTCAATGTAGTCTCCGTTTTAGTCCAGTTTCAATTACGCTTGTTAGTTTTCATCATAGTTAGTCAACCTCATCCCGTTTTAATTTAGTTACCTTTTCGTCAACTATAAATGTAACATTTTACTCTTTATTTTAATCCAAGGAAACAGAACTTTATTCGTCAACATTTTTGCTCTTTATTTTAGTCCAAGGAAACAATTATTTGTCTCGTTTTAGTCAACAAATACTGTCAACATTTTACTCTTTATTTTAGTCCAAGGAAACATAACTTTATTCGTCTCGTTTTAGTCAACAAAAACTGTCAACATTTTACTCTTTATTTTAGTCCAAGGAAACATAACTTAATTCGTCTAGTTTTAATCAACAAAAAGTGTGTAACGTTAACTGCCTATTTAAAGTTAATGAGCAATATCGATTCTGGCGCCTGCGTATCGATACATGTATTGTAATGAGGCCCGCAACGATATATTGCCGTATCGATTATTTGAGCCCACCCCTAGCATCAAAGTTAGAATGCACATGATTGGTCCATTGATTTCTTTTCAGACGCGGAGCCTACGGAGCCCACAGACCACCTGAGCGACGACGGCGACTCCTTTGACGAGGACGAGGACTCCGGTCTGGTCCCGCAGACTCCGGACCAGGAGGCCTTCCTCAAGAAACACTTTGTCACGCTGGCCGACGTGGCGGAGGGAGCCAGCAGAACGGCTCACAGCTCCAACGAGAGCCTCAGCATGTCGTCCAGGTTCCTCTCGCAGAACTCGGCTCACAGGTACCGTCAGATGGAAACCTCACGTTGGGGTCTCACGTCGTCAGCGTGATGTTCTGATTCCGTTGCTCATGTTTTCTCGACGTTTTTTTTTTCCTTCTGATTAATTATTGCAAAAAAACATCCAGCCGGTGGCAGCAGAGTATAAGAGATCAGCCGTTTTGTTTTGTTTTTTGTTTTGTTTTGTTTTTTCTTCTTCCTGTTTCTACTTCTCAGCCGAACCGTCGTGAAGTCAGACGGTACGGAGACCAAGTCCCACCCGGCGGTGGTCGAGGTTCGGGACCGGGACTCGAACCTGACGCGGACTCCCAACCCAACAGGATGTTGTCAGGCAGAAGAGGAGGAGGAGCAGAAGAAAAACCTTGAGGCCTCCGCAGGAAAGAAGGAGGCGGACCTTAGGAGGATTGCGGGTGGTCCAGGTAGGGAGTTTTCGCACACAATTTGCAAATTCACAAGTCTCACTTGGTTAAAAGTTTTGATGTGGGGCTGAATGATTTATTGTTGTTATTTATTTATTTTTTAATTGCAATCATGATCGTCGCCATAAATCCCGATTTCAAGTACTGGAGATCTCTTACGATGAAGGCAGTGCAATTAATCGAAATTCAATTACAATTTCAATTGTTACACCCCACAATTACAGAATCGGCATAATCGCAAACAAAAATGAAACATTATTAACTAATTTGTTTCCAAAAATGTATAAATGTTCTGTTTTAAATGTATTGTGTCCCAAAGACGCATTTATCCGTTTTTGTATTTTTGTTTTTTGTTTTTTTAATGCTAGAAGGCTTTGATGCAGCCTCTCAACTGCTGAGAATGGGTGACAAAAAAAAGAGGTAGTAATTACAAAAACGGCCATCAGGTGGCAGCAGAGTATGAGACCAAGCAGGGCTTGCCTTAAATACACGTATAAATGATATGCTTTATGATGTTTTTATTACATAATTACAACTGTCGGACTTTTCCGACTTCAAAGCAGGACGTTTGTACGGCACCGCCCCCTACACTCTACAATGGAGACCCGTTCGGAAACACAGACCGTGGACAGTAAAACACAATTTACTCAAGTATAAAACTAGATAGCTTTCTTCATTCATAAATATTCGAAATAACTTTGGGTAAGGCAACGTCCGTGACAGTATCTGCCTGCATGAAATTATTCGGTGAAACTACTAAACTGTGTGGAATTAGGGCTGTAACGATAACGGCAATATCGTGATATTGTGAATTGATATTAAAACTGCCACAATATATCGTCGTCGTCATGTCACGATATTAAAAACAGCACATCTGTTTAAAAAGTCACATTGATTTTCATTTGTGCAGTTCTAGCACCCCTCTGGTGGCTATAGTTTTTTAGTGCAGGTCAATATTCACAGGGCATGTTTTGGCTCTTCTGTGTTTAAAATCCATGCTATTGGCTAATATATATAAATCAGGGTTCCCGCGGGGTCTTAAAAAAAAAAAAGCCTAAAAAAGTCTAAAATTCAGAAAGTTAAATTTTAGACCTAAAATGTATTCTTTTTTTTTTTCACTTCAATTTTTATTTCCTTTTTGAACACACACAAACAACATTGTTGTATATAAAATACAAACAAACCTTCAACATTAACAGGGGAAGCCACTTTGCTAAACAATTCACTGTCTACTTCTCATATTGATCATGTCCATCGCCATTTATGTTCTTGTATGTTTTCCATTTCCTCCACTTTTGATCTCCTTGAGTACCCTGCAATCTCATAGGGAAAGTTATAATCTCCATTGTATGGATTTCTTCCACGATTGCCTTCCATTGGTCTTCATTCGGTGGGTCCACTTTGTACCATTTTCTTGTTTTGCTTGCCACAAGCAATATATTTACCAAGTATTTGTCTTCATGTTGTATCACTCCTTCATTAAAGTCATTCAGATAGAGTCGTACAATTGAAAAGGATTCTGTACCCCAGAATCTCCTGTACCAAATAGTGTATTTTTTCCCAAAAATGTCGTATTTTTTTACATTTCCAAGAAACGTGTATGATCTGCATTCAATTCTCCACACTCTCTCCAACATATGAGATTTCGAGTATCTATTCTTAATCTTGGGTGTGACAAAAAAAACCGTATCAAGTTTAGGCCTAAAATGTCTTAAAAAAAAAAACAGCCATATTTTTATCCTAGGTCTAAATTTTAATTTACCCAAGTCTAAAATTCTTACATCCGCTCCTTACATTCCGAGAAGTGTCTGCTCTGTAGAAAGAAAGAAAAAGAAAGAACAAAAAATGTGTATGTTGCATTGTTTCTATTATTTGTGTACTCAAAGTGAAGGAGACGTTTGAGTGGGTGTGTTTGCATTGTAGTTCAGGGTAGATCGGGCGGGCGGGCCCGAAGGTTCGTGGGGCGGTGCAAATGAGATGTTTGGTGAGATGTGACGCTCCGCGGCTTGTTTTACCGCAAGATACGACAACAGGAGGGGGAGGAATTATCATTGTTGCTGTCTGCGGACATCCCGAGCTCAAATTGTCAAGCTAACACTACCGAGACAAAAACAAACCAATGGGCAGGGTGGTGAACGACAAACTTGGCAGACCTAGTTTGGTATGTATTCACTTTATTGTTTTTGTTACATTTGTTGAACTGTGTACCACAACAGAAGACATCACTATTGATATTAGCCAAAGCATCATTAGCACAGGGGTGGCTAGTTAATTGTGATGCTGAAACTTTTTTTTTCTAAGAGGACTTTTGCCATAATGTAAGTAGGCTGCGATAAGTGAAGCAAAGAAAAGCCCCTATCTCCAGTGTGCGAATGTCAGTGAAGCGGCCACGTCCAGAGGTGTGAACACAATGTACAGCTCTGGCAATGAACCGCGAGCGAGTAAAGCTAATTGAAACATTTGTTTTTTTTCATTTCCTTTATTTAACCAGGCAAGAAACTCATTGAAAGTAACATTCACTAATCCAAGAGTGATCTGATCACAGGCTTACAAAGCCCCTTCGCTATTTGTCTGAATGTAGCATTGTTAATTAGGTGGCTCAGTACTCTGTCCACTACCGGGTACCGTACATTTCAAGTTTACGTTCCCGACTTTCCGCCAAGATATTGCAGTTCGCTTGTCTGAACGGCGAGTGTGGACAATTATTTTTAGTTAGTCAGAACGGAAAGTGTGGACAGTCAATTTGTAACAAAATGGCTAAATGCCAGTTCAACAAGAACTGGCTCGAAGATGGCTCACCTGATTTCAAAGTCTAATGCCTGAGAAGAACCCACAAAGAAAATGTTGCTCAAGTGAAGGCCCTTGAAGCTGAGATCAGTGCTAAAGGGGATGACCTCAGATATATGGTTCTATAGGTTGTATCTATGTATGTATGTGATTGTTATGTACATTGTTTTGAGAATTGAAGTTCATCTCAGGTTGGTCATTGTCAATATTGTTTGTTGTATTGTATATGTTGTATGCTTTGGTGCACTTCGACATGTTTGAAACCAATATAAGTTGACATGGTTTTGAGAATCAAATATGTGACTCCACCCGCCCCCCACACACACACACACACTTTTTTTTTTATTTTTTATTTTTATAGGGTTATTCGGTCGGTCGTGAAGTTGATCTAAAATTTTTCTCATAATGGTCTAAAAAAGGTCTAAAATTTCACTGAGTGATTCCTGCAAGAACCCTGATTCAATATATTTATATATATTTTTTTTATATATAATATTGATCATATTTTGATATTTTTAATTGCTGTAATGTACAAAAGTACAATATTTTTTTTTTTTTTACAATATTGTGACCTCTTTTGTATCACCAACCTTCCCACAATATCGTGATATTTATCGTATCGTGACCTTAATATCGTGATATCGTTTCGTAATGTTTGGATATCGTTACATCCTTATATGGAATGCTTATGAAGTAAGATAAAAACTAAATGAAGCAAAATTACAAGAAGGTAAGTTTGTTGGAGGTCAAAAATGAGTTTTAAGAACCAAAATAAAAAACAATTTACCACTATCTGCCATTTTGGTTGTTTACTTTTGCCTCGAACGCTTTCAGGTCGGAACTGGGAAAAAAAAACCTCAGATCTATCCGACTTCCAACCGTCCTCGAATGCAGGATAAGAGCCTACGAGCTTTATATTTCAAATTTGCTGTTCGGTCCCTGTACGACCATTTCCAGAGTCTGGTCCGCATTGCCGGCAGTAAGTCGGATTCGTTTCCAGTGAGGGTTGGACTCCGCCAAGGTTACCCTTTGTCACCGATTCTGTTCATAATTTTTATGGACAGAATTTGTCGGCGCAGCCGAGGCGTTGAGGGGTTCCAGTTTGGTGGCCTCAGCATTGCATCTCTGCTCTTTGCAGATGATGTGGTGCTGTTGGCTTCATCAAGCCGTGATCTCCAACTCTCACTGGAGCGGTTCGCAGCCGAGTGTGAAGCGGTTGGGATGAGGATCAGCACCTCCAAATCCGAGACCATGGTCCTCAGTCGGAAAAGGGTGGCGTGTCCTCTCCGGGTCGGGGATGAGATCCTGCCCCAAGTGGAGGAGTTCAAGTATCTTGGGGTCTTGTTCACGAGTGAGGGCAGGATGGAGCGGGAGATCGACAGGTGGATTGGTGCAGCGTCTGCACTGATGCGGACGCTGTATCGGTCCGTCGTGGTGACGAAAGAGCTGAGCCAAAAGGCGAAGCTCTCGATTTACCGGTCGATCTACGTTCCGACCCTCACCTATGGTCACGAGCTTTGGGTCGTGACCGAAAGAACGAGTTCACGGATACAAGCGGCCGAAATGAGTTTCCTCTGCAGGGTGTTCGGGCTCTCCCTTAGAGATAGGGTGAGAAGCTCGGTCATCCGGGAGGGACTCAGAGTCGAGCCACTGCTCCTCCGCGTTGAGAGAAGCCAGCTGAGGTGGCTCGGGCATCTGGTTCGGATGCCTCCCTAAAGAGGTGTTCCGGGCATGTCCCACCGGCGGGAGGCCCCGGGGTCGACCCAGGACACGCTGGAGAGACTATGTCTCTCGGCTGGCCTGGAAACGCCTTGGGATCCCGCCGGTGGAGCTGGTTGAAGTGGCTGGGGAGAGAGAGGTCTGGGTTTCCCTCCTAAAGCTGCTGCCCCCGTGACCCGACCTCGGATAAGCGGTAGTAAATGGATGGATGGATGGACGTACAAATTAGTAGTCTGCTCATAAGATGGGAGGAGCAAAATGGCTGCCCTGTGGCTTCAATGGCTTGCCGTCGGTTGACATTCTTGTTGCTTGAATGTTTTTACGATGTTTAATGCTTTATTGAGCGTGTCATCATGGTTGGCAACCAGGAAGTGATGAGTTTTTGTTGTTGTTTTTTTTTCTGTTGGCAGGTGGCGTGATCCCTCAGCGTCCCACCTCTCTCCCCTCGGCCCCCCGACGCACTCCAGCTACAACTCCGCCTCCTCAGAGCCTCGCCACTGCCAGCCCCAAGTCTCCGCAGCGGACCGCCGGCACCATGACGCTGCCCAGGAAGTGCCCCGCCCCCTCAGCAGCCGGCCCGCGCTCCTACATGAGCCCCACCGCCAGCTCGGCCGCCAAAATGTCCCGTTCAGCCTCGCTGGGGGACGCCCTCAACCGAGTGGGCCTGACGGTGGGGGCGGGGCCTTGCCAAGCACCCCCCACCGTTGCTTCCTTTCTCACGCCGGGTTGCCAAGGTAACCAGGCGGGCCCGCTCCCCCGCCTCCTGCTGCCTGACAAACCTTCCATCGGGGCCGCCACACCCTCCGGGCCCCCGCCCACCCCCTGCGGGCCTCAGGACGACGCAGGTTTGGACTCTTGTCTTCCTTCATCCCTTCATCCTGTCATCTTTCCGTCTGGGCTCGCCTTCATCACCCCTCCTCTTCCTGTCTGTCACCAGCCGGTGAGACGCTGTCCCCCTTCCTTCACTCCTGTTTATCTGTCCTCACCCGTAGACCACATACGACCGTTTTTTAAATTATTTAATTAATTAACTACAAAATCAATGAGGAATTTACACCAACCCTAAAGATGTATTTATACGTTTTTTTTTGTTTTCGTTTTTTTTTTTAAATGAAGAGAATGCTTGAAGCAATGGTCGTTTTTTTTTACAAAAACGGCCAACAGGTGGCAGCAATCATTTTCTTAACATTCTTAAACAAAGCGCACAAAGTGATCATAATAAAAATCTTCAAGTACAATACTACATGTATGTGTTCATGCAGTCTACTACAAAAATTAGATACGAATTGACATGATGGCACGCAATCGAAACACACTCCTGTGACATGCCCGTTAGTTTAGAGCCGGTATCGATCCGAAATCCTTACTGACTTGGTATCGATACTATCGATATTTGGATCGATCCGCCCACCTCTTATCGGCGACTCCTCCGCTAACGTGACGTCGAGAATGAGCACGGATTTGGAAATAGGGGTGGGAACCTCTTGGCTACCTCACGATGCGATACGATATGCGATACAAGGCTCACCATTACGATTATCTCACGATATGACGATACCGCAATTATATATAGCTCAGGTAACAAATCCACAATAATCTACGATGAAACTAATCATAAAATGATGATAATAATAATAATATAAATAAATAAAAAATAAAATAATAATTAAATAAATACTCAAAACTAAATAATAAATAAATAATAAAAATAGAATATAATATAAATATATAAATATAATATGAATAAAAAATTATATGTATGTATGTATATATATATTAATATATGTATATATATATATATATATATATATATATATATATATATATATATATATATATGTAACTAAGCTCATGAGTCTTCTTCGCCTGAAGACTTCCATCCATTTCTACGATAAAACTAATAATAAAGTGCTAATAATAATATTAATAATAATATTCATAATAATAAAATAAATAATAAATTAAAATAAATTAATAATAAAATAAGTTATAAATAAATGATAATACAAGTAAAATTATAAAATATAATGCAAATATAATATAAATACATAATATAATATATTAATATATATAAATAAATAATAACAATATATAAAAAATAAATTATATAATAATAATAAAAAGATGAAGCTCATGCGTCTTCTTCGCCTGAAGACTTCCGTCCATTTCCTCACCACTCTTATCAGGCGCCCCCCCTTGTGGCCCGCCAATTAATTGCTCAATAATTCATGAACAATGGAGCCGTTATAGTGCCCGTATCAACTGCAAATGTTGCGATACTTCTGTAGGCGTATTGATAATCTATCGGGAGACAAAGTATCATGATTGATTGCAAAATCGATGTATCGTCACACTCCTATTTGGAAATGCTAAGACTGAGCACAAAAATAGGTGCATGTTGACAATGTTTATCATTTGCCGATTGTGAATTGTTGAGGATTTGACAGTTCCGGTCACATGACCTATCACATGACCTGGCAGAGTTGTCCATTTGACGTGTTTCAGACCCGGCCGCCAGTGTGGAGTCCTGCCGAGCGTTGGCCAATCAGATGCTGAGCTGCTTCAAGCGGACCACGCACCTGTACAGGAAGGTATTTAACGCGGCCCTCCCGCAACTTCTTGTTTCGCCCCGCCCGTCACATCTGCGAAAACATCTGCGGCAGGTGAGCGGCGCCTGTACGGAAGACGACGGCGACTGTGAGCGCGGTCAAATGGCCGGCGTCCTGTCGGAAGCCCTCCGGGCCATGAGGGCGGAGCTTCAGTCCCTCCCGTTGGGCCCCGGGGCCCTGGCGGGGACAGAGGAACAGGTACGGACGGTGGCTCTCCTGGAGGAGTACTCCACGCTGCTTCTGCAGGCCGTTCACAGGAAGCTCGGAGCACTCCCGCCCTCCTAGAACCCCCCCGGCCAGGTCTCCCCGCCCCCTTTTCTCACCATCACTTCCTGTTTATGGGAGAGACTTCCTGTTGACTAACTTTATGGACCGTTAACAATCACTTTCTGTAACCCTTGGGAAAAAAATGGATGATTGACAGCTGACCTCAGAGCATGGTACACAAGTCACATGACCTTTTGTTTTGTTTTGTTTTTTTAATGTAAAATGTTCTTAAATAAAACATTTGCCACAAATGCGCAGTTGTTAGCATGGATGCTAGTATGTCTCCATGAGGAAACGCTCAACTTCACTGCCCACCTGCAAGGTGTGCGTGTGTGTGCTCATCATGACCAGATTGGATGCAGCTGCGCCTGTATGTGTTCTTCCACCCGGTCTGGGGGGGAAAAAAACAAAAAACTGGGAAGTCCTTGGAAAGTCTTTGGACGGGGTGGGACACATGCTTGCTGAGTCATGGAAGAGTCTGCGCTGGAGCGTTACTTTGATGACTCCATTGCAAACGTGAGTGGATGCAATTGTAAATCACAAGAGTCCTCATTTGTTCACTGCCACCTCTACCTGTGTGTGGATGTAGACAACAAATAAGAACCGTATGCACCTCGCATGCATGTATTGTATGCTCGTGGTAATTTTGTCAACGAAAACAGTTTTGACAACATATTTTTCACACAACGAGATTAAAAGCCTCATTAATAAACAATAACTGGGAACAAATCAATATGCATTTTTATCGACTACACTTTTAGTTCATGAACAAAAATGAGACGAAAATATGATTAATTATATGATTTTTTTTAAATGCACAAAAACGTTGGGCACACAGGAGGTGTATTCACACGGCTAAAAAAATGTTATAGTTATAATGTAACATTAATCTAACGGCTATAACGTTGCATCAGTAATGTTAAATCGACCGCTAACTAATGCTGGCTAACTTAGCTTATAGCGTGGCGCCATAGTAGCCATTTGTTAGTATGACTGTAATTGTGTGTTAAGTTGTTTTTCAACAAAAAGATGAGAGAAAATTTCATGTGAAATTGTTTTACATCCAAAATGTTCAACATTATCTGCTGAATGATTGTAAAAATTGTCTTGACTAAACTAGACTAAAATGTTGACAGTTTTTGTTGACAAAACGAGACGGGGAAAAAAAGTTATGGTTCCTTGGACTAAAATAGAGGGTGAAATGTTGACACTTTTTGTTGCCAAAAAGTAGACGAATAAAGTTATGTTTCTTTGGACTAAAACAGCGAGTGAAATGTTGACAGTTTTTGTTGACTAAAACAAGACAAATAAAGTTGTTTCCTTGGACCAAAATAAAGACTAAAATATTACATTTATAGTTGACGAAAAATTGACTCAATAAAAAGGGGATGAGGTTGACTGATTAAAAACCAACAAGCGTGATCGAAACTGGACTACAATATACGAAATTTAAAAATGGCGAATAAAATTAACACTAGTGTATGCAAGTGTAGTTTGTTCCTTCCGTACAATCAATCACGCAATGATTGTATTGAAGAATTCATTCATTTCAGGACTCGGGCTTCCTGACTGGGGAGGATGCAGAGCTCCCAAGCGTGGCCGACCCGCCGCCGCCGCCCTCCCCCAAGACGAGCGGCGAGCCGGCGGACGACCTGGACCTCAGCTTCCTGCCTGATGAGCTCAGCGCCAACAACAACAACACAGACGAGGCGGGAGGTAGCGGCCGGTGTGGGTGGAGCTTCCACCAAAACTGCCTAAATTCAAAATAAATAAATGGCTCAATAAATAAATGATTATATATATATATATATAGCAAACCGGCGAGACTACTTCCTTGTTCGCCGAGCGGGGCGGAGTCCAACCCAAGACAGGCTTTTGACCTCCTGCATTTGAATAAAATTTCAACTTGGCAGTACGGCCTAAAACTGCCAAAAGTAAAAATAAATAATTGACTAAAAGTGAAAAGAAAAATATATCGAAAATATCATTCAAAAATATAATATATATATATATTAGGGGTGTGAATTGCCTTGTACCTGACGATTCGATCCGTATCACGATTCATAGGTCACGATTCGATTCGATAACGATTAATCCCGATATGAATTTACAAGTCGATTGTTGCGATTTTTTTACTTTTTTAATTTAGAAAATACCATTCAGTAAACTTGTACATGTACACTGTAAGATTTGTATGAAAATTTATTATTTATTGATCTGAAACTTCAGTCTTATAACTGTGAGTCACTGTATTTAACAAACAGGTTGTAACATTTTTCATGTTTGAACAGCATTGAAATAAAATATTAAGGCTTAATGTTCCATCAATATAACATTCTTCCATGCTTATTGCTTAAGGTGTGAAATTTAGACATTTTGTTGAATATTTTTCCATCAAAAATGGATGTTAAAAAATCGATTCGGCTGCCTCTTGAATCGATTCGAGAATTGCGTGCTGTAGTATCGCGATATATTGCCGAATCGATTTTTTTAACACCCCTAATATATATATATATATATATATATATATATATATATATATATATATATATATATATATATATATATATATATATATATGTATATGTGTATGTATGTGTGTGTATATATAAAAAATTTTGTTGCTCTTTTTAGTTTTTCTCAAATTTTTTAATTATATTATTTTCACTTTTAGTCATTTATTTAGTTTGAGTTTTGTTCTTCCATACCACTATACTGTGCTGCACTAGTAGCCTCGTGTCATGCACAAGTAGCTTCCTGTGGCAAAAAAACTGCAATTTCAATACGCTTTATTGAACCAGATTCGAAGATTTTACAATTTGAGATGAGATTGAAACACAAAATCAACCAAGATGCAAATCAAATATGGTTAGAATGACTTGATAAAATGGAACTGCTACTAGTGACATCATACAATTAGACTCCAGATCATTCTACTAGTACACTAAATTGTGTTATTGGTACAGAGTTCACTACAGCAGAATGCAAATGAAGGATAAAGAATAAATGCTCAAACGGTTTACGTGGCTCCTAGAGTGACTATGTGTCACTAGGGCAGCGCAGTCATTTACCAGTACTGATTAATTGTGTAGTAGTAGGGCACTAGTTGTCAAAAAAATACTACGAGTGTCTTACTATTAAGAACAAAGAGTGTACTAGTACAATATGTACAGATATGAAAGTAGAGTATTAGTACTCGATTACTTTTGACGCATGTTTGTCTGATTACAGGAAGTGGCGGCGGCGGTGAGGGCGTGGCCCCAGCGTCCCGCCAAGGTGAAGATCAGCCTTCTTCCTCGTCTTCGCAGCTGGCCAACGACGGCGCCGTCTTCTGCCCCATGACCCCCATGACCCCTATGACCCCCGTGACCCCCATGACGGAGCGGTCCGGGATCGTCCCGCAGCTGCAGTAGGTGTCCAGTTGTCATATTGTGTCGCGGACGCTATTTTTTAAGGTATGAGTGTGAGCTTTTGCGTGTCTCCATAACCTGTTCCTGTTCTTGATCCTGTTAGCATACATGCTCGTGTATCCTATTGCTGCCCATGTTCTTTTTCCTGCTCAAGTTCCTGATAGTGTGCAAGTTCTTGTTCCTGTTCAGGTTGTCCATGTTGCTGTTCCTGCTCCAGTTCATCCTCCTGTGCATGCTGTCACTTTTGCATTCGTGTGTACGCAGGAACATCGTCTCCACCGTCAACCTGGGTTGTCCTCTTGACCTCAAGTTTATCGCGCTTCAAGCCAGAAATGCGGAGTACAACCCCAAGGTTGAAGGCTTTTAGCTCAGCGGTTTACTGTTAGCATGTTTTAGCTCAACCTTGTTTCACTTGGCATGACATTTGCCGCCATTCGCATGTTTAGTGTAGCACATTTAGCATTAGCATGTTTTTTTTAGCACGTTAAACATCACTATGCTTAGCACAAAACATTAGCATACTTAGCCTGTTTAGCATTAGTAGCCTATGTTTTACGCTGCATATTTAGCTCTGCATGGTTAGCTATTAGCATTAGCATGTTGAGCTCATCATGTGAAGCATTTTTAGTAGCATAGCATTTTTAGCTCAACCTGTTTTAGCTCAGCGTATTTAATTTGGCATGGTTTCCTATTAGCATGTTTAGTGCAGCACATTTAGCCTTAGCATGTTTAACGTCTGCATGCTTAGCACAAAACGTTCAGCATTAGCCTACTTAGTCAGCATGTTGAGCATTAGTAGCCTATGTTTTACTCTGCATGTTTAGCTCAACGTGATTAGGTTTAGCATTAGCATGATGAGCTCATCATGTAAAGCATTTTTAGATTAATACTTTTACCTTAGCATTTTTACCTTATCATATTTAGTGTAGCATGTTTAGCTTTAGCGTATTGCGCTCAAGATGTTTATAGCTTTAGAATTAGCATGTTGAGCTCATCATGCAAAGCATTTTTAGATTTGCATGATTAGCTTAGCATTTTTAGCTTATAATGTTTAGCGCATGTTTAGCTTTAGCATATTGAGCTCAGCATGTTTAGCTTTAGCATTAGCATGTTGAGCTCATTATCCATCCATCTTCTAGACCGCTTATTCCTCACAAGGCTCGCGGGGGCTGCTGGAGCCTATCTCAGCTGGCTCTGGGCAGTAGACGGGGTACACCCTGGACTGGTTGCCAGCCAATCGCAGTGAGCTCATCATGCGAAGCTTTTTAGATTTGCATGTTTAGCTTAGCATTTTTAGCTTATCCGTAGCATGTTTAGCTTTAGCATATTGAACCCTCAACATGTTTAGCTTTAGCATTAGCATGTTGAGCTCATCATGCAAAGCATTTTTAGATTCTTACCTTTAGCTTAGCATTTTAGCTTATTGTTAGCATAGCATGTTTAGCTTTACCATATTGCGCTCAGCATGTTTAGCTTTAGCATTAGCATGTTCAGTTCATCATGCGAAGTGTTTTTAGATTGGCATTTTTAGCTTAGCATGTTTAGCGTAACATGTTTAGCTTTAGCATGTTGAGCTCAATATGTTTAGTATTATCGGCAGTACGTTTTGATGTTTCCAGCGCTTCGCCGCGGTCATCATGAGGATCCGTGAGCCCAGAACCACGGCGCTGATCTTCAGTTCCGGCAAGATGGTCTGCACTGGGGCCAAGAGGTCGGTACCGTCGGCCCATTCTATCCTGGTCCGAATCGACTTTTTTGATGGCGGTCTTGTGCGCAGTGAGGAGCAGTCCCGACTGGCGGCCAGGAAGTACGCTCGCGTGGTGCAGAAGTTGGGCTTCCCCGCTCGCTTCCTGGACTTTAAGATCCAGAACATGGTGGCCAGCTGCGACGTCTGCTTCCCTATCCGGCTGGAGGGCCTGGTCTTGACCCACCAGCAGTTCAGCAGGTTGCAGCTTTTGGCGCGCTTACTCTCAGTTGCGCAATGTCATCTCTCATCCTGCTACTGTGCATGTTCTTGTTCCAGCTCAGTTTTGTTACTGATGGTGTTCTTCTTCCTGTTCTGGCTCAAGTTCTCCATCCTGTCACTGTACGTCACTGCTTTGTTCCTGCAACTTATTCCTGAATGGTCATTTTCCTGTTCCTGTTCTCTACCCTGTTGCTGCTTGCTCATATACTTCTTGCACAGGCTGTCGATTGCATATTTGCATTCTGGCTCAAATTCTCAATCTTGTTACTGTGTTTGTGCTAGTTTTTTTTTTTTTTTTTTTTATTTATCCTGATTCTGTGCATGTTCTTGTTGCTCAGGCTCTCCATGTTACTGTTCCTGATAAACTTCTCTGTCCTGTTACTGCGAAGTTCTCAATCGTATTCCGGCTCAAATATTTGATCCTGTACACGTTCTTTTTCCTGGTGAGGTTCTCAATCACGTTGCTATTCTTGTTTCATGTTCTTAACCTTGTTACTGTACATGTTCCTGTTCAGTTTTTAGTTTTGTTACTGTTGTAATTTTATGTTCTTGTTGCTGTTCAAGTTCTCAACGCTTTTCTTGTTCCTGCTGATATCGTCGTGTTTATTGACGGGCCAACTCGACTGATCTTGTTCCTGTGCAGTTACGAGCCCGAGTTGTTTCCGGGCCTGATCTACCGGATGGTGAAACCTCGGATTGTTCTGCTCATCTTCGTGTCGGGGAAAGTCGTCCTGACGGGTAGGCGTGCGACGGACTGCCTGCTGCTATCATTCATTCAATCGATCGATCGAGGAGACTGCCGATCAATCGCGCGTTTTATTGCAGGCGCCAAAGAGCGCGGCGAGATCTACGAAGCCTTCGAGAACATCTACCCCATCTTGAGAGGCTTCCGGAAGCAGTGAAGACTCCGTGACGCCACTTCCTGCTCATTTGTAAATATTAGCTCTCTCTTTTTTTTTTTTTTTTTTATTGTTATTGATGGGACTTTGTTTTAGACGTTCGCCATTGGAACAGAAAACTGTAAATAAAATAAAATGAATAAAAATGTAAAAAAAAATACAAATAAAAAAATTCAACAAACTCAAGATGAAATGACTATTTAATTTTTTTTTTTTTTTTTTTTTTTTTTTTTTTTTTCTTTCCCCTCCTGTCAGGGATATAGACAGTCACTGTCATGACACAAACAATGGAGTGTTCGCCCATCAATGCATTTTGGTGCATTTTGACAATGGACTGGTCACCAGAAAGTGTCAATCACATTGCACATTGAGTTATTTTGTGCACAACACCCCAAATTTTTGGACTGTTTAGTAAAATAATAAAGTGATTTTATTTATTTATTTTTGTCTGTTTAATAGAAAACATTTTTATTGATTTATTTTTTTTGGGTTTTTTTTTTTTTTTTTTTTTTTTTTTTTGGAGTTAAATAATACAAAATGACCTACCGGTATATATGTTTATATGTATATATATTTGATAAAAAAAAAAAAAGTTGGGTGTTGGGTGTTGGGCGGGTCACTACTACTGAGTTACAGTATTTTAATTAACGCAAAGAGGAGAAAAAACAAACCCGCACGTTGCCATTGACGTTAGCGGAAGCCACGCCCAGCGACTGTGACATCACGACAGGCGACCGAATTCCGCCTACGTCTGACGTCGTCACGGAAGGCTACGCTGTTAGCCCCGCTAGCATGGCGTCCTCCTCAGCGGGGCTCGCCTCCGAAGACCCAACAGCCCCTTGTCCCGCGGGCAGGCCGCCGCCAGCGCCTCCTCGCCCGCACCTGGCCGCCGGCGGCGTCATGGTGGAGTCGGTGGATGACGCCGAGGGTCTTTTCGTGGCGGTGGAGCGGTGCCCGCTGTGTAGCACGTCCCGCCGGAGGCTGACTTGCGCCCGCTGCGTGCACGCCGGAGACTTCGTGTACTTGGACGGCAGGAACTCGGAGAGGTGAGATGTATTTAGATATAAAACGTTTGACTTTCACATATTTTACCCCTATCACTGATTACGTCATCAGATATCTAAAATCTCCTCTACATCGGCGTCATTGTCACCCCCAAAAACGACATTGATGCTCGCAAAACCTCCAAACACGGAACACCTGGGCTCGTAGCATTCTCAAAATATTATGACAACACAGAACGACTTATTTCTTTTCCTAAGGTTAACAACGCGCTTCAATTTCATATAAAGAGTGTTTATAAGAAGTTTAAACATGACAGACACACGTTGTTTACTTCCGGATTAGCCGCGTTAGCAATTCAGCTAATTGGAGCGCTGTTAGCCGAGTTAGCTTGCTGCTAAATGAAGTAAAACGCTCACTTTTCCCACAAAATGTTACTTAACTAAACCGTGTCACGTAAAAGTCAACTTAAATGTCACACTTTCATTTGGGCAAGTTTTACTAAAATACTTTGTTTAAGCCACTTATCTGAGTGGATGGCCAGCAAGATTTATGGCGTTTTGAATTTGTTAAACATAAACAAGAGGACTAAAGTCATTTTACAACTTGCCTTAAATACATGTATAAATTATATATTATAATATTAACTATATGTTTTGTACAGGAGGAAACGTGTTTTTTTTTAATTAAAGAATTATAACTGTAATTCAACAAAAGATTCCTCTACCAAATCTAATATTAGGGTCTAAGAAACTGAGCGATAAAAGAAAAAGATTGTCCACTTGTTTATTATTATTATTTATTTATTTATTTATTTATTTATTTTTTACTTGTTAAAAAATAGTGACCACCCCACCACTCCGCCTCCGGCCTTATACTAACTGCCTACGAGCTGTATAGGTCTCATCTGTCTGTATACCGTATAGTTTATACAGTAGTCTGCTCACAAGGTAGGAAGAGCAAGATGGCTGCCCTGTGACTTCAACGGCTTGCACTGGCGTGTATGGGCTATCGGTCACTTAGTTTTTTATCCTGTATGTTGCAAATGGATAATGAGTCCATAATGTGTGGCAGGTGCGCAGACAAGATGGCAAGGCTCAAGAAGCTGAAGGAAGAAAAGGAGCAGCTGCAGCAGAGGTGAGAGGTCACGCGTGTTGTTGTTGTTGTTGTTGTTGTTGTTGTTGTTTGCTAGCTGTCACGTAAACCGCCTCTCCTTCTCCTCCTCCTCAGGCTACTCCACAGCATGCGCAGGAAGTTGCGGACGGACGAGACGGTGAGTTTGGCGACTAGTTGGCGGGCGTGTTTGACAGGAAGTGGCTTGTTGTCGTGACGACGACGACGACGTTTGTGTGCAGAAGTGGAAGATGATGTGGTGCCGCGCCAAGATGGAGCACATCAACCAAGCGCTGATCCACGCACGGCAAGGTGTCAAGAGTGGTGAGCGGACGCCAAGTTTTCTCGTTTGTCAGTTGGTCAATCTTGCATTATCTCCAGACATCAAAGTTGCTTGCATTTGTTTCAATTCAGGATATTTGCTAATATCTTCAATCGCGCTTTCGCTGTCGAATAGTTTTAAAATCTAAAACTGATCAACACTTAACAGAACCACCCTGAAAACGAATTAAAACTAACTCCATTTAAAAAAAAAACAAACTCAAAACTAACTCAAATGAAAATTCCCCAAACTATAATAACCCTGATTGGGATCCATATTTATCGCGATACGTATCGTATCGTGAGTAGGGGTGGAAACCTCCGGCTACCTCACGATACGACACGATATGCGATACAATACGATAACGATTATCTCACAATATGACGATGCCGCTCAGGTATATTGCTCAGGTAATTAATCCATGATAATCTATGATGATGATAATAATAATAATATTAATAATATGAATAAATAAAATAATGAAATAAGTAAATATCAATAGATAATAAAAAATAAATAATAAATAAATAATACGAATTAAAAAAACAAAATAATAATTCATTATAATAAAATAATATAAATAAATATAACATAAATGCATAATATAATATATAATATATATAAATAAAATAATAATAATAATAAATAATAAATAAATAATACAAATGTAAAAAACAAATAATTCATAATATAATAAAATAATATAAAAAATATAAATATAACATAAATACATAATTTAATATATAAATATATATAATATACATAAAAATATAAATAAAATATGAATAAATAAAAAAAATAAATAAATAAATACAAATTTTACAAAATAAAATAATTCAGATTATAATAAAATAATATAAATAAATATAAATATCACATAAATACATAATATAATATATAAATATATATAAAAATATAAATAAAATAATAATAAATAAAAATAAATTATAAATAATAATAATTAAAAAAAACTGAGCTCATACATCTTCTTCTCCTGAAGACTTGCATCCATTTCCTCGCCACTTTTATGAGGCGCTCCCCCTAGTGGCCCGCCAAGTAATTGCTCAATAAGTCATGAACAATGGAGCCATTATAATGGCTCTATATGAACTACAAATATCGTAATACATGCATAGACGTATCGATAATCTATCGGGAGACAAAGTATCACGATTTAGCACGACGTCGATATATCGTTACACTCCTAATCGTGAGGTTGTTTGAGGATACCCAGACGTGCGTTTTTTTTGTTTTTGTTTTGTTTTTTTGCCTCGACAAGATGGCGTGCGCGGGTGTGTCTGGCGACTCTCTTGTCTTGGCTGTTTGTTGATGGCGCTGTGAGCTGCAGCAGCCGTCTTTGTCTTTCCTTTTGTCATGTGGTGTTTCGTCTTTTGTGTGGACCCGATTTGGACTGGACTGTTCTCGGCGGTTTGGCCGTGATATTCCTCGCGGGACGCTGTCGGTGCCCGGCGGCTGCGCCCATTCAGCGGCATGCCTGCACTAGCACGGTTTCTGTTGGGCGAGTGTCGGGGCCATCCGACTTCCCCACCGGGCACCTGTGGGTGGCTTGTGTCTTTTGCGCCAGGAGACAGGCAGCATTTTTCACAGCCCCTCTGCACGGAGGAGAAGTTGTCGCTGCTGGACAGTCTGCGCTGGTGAGCTGGATGGATGGCGCTTATGGAGTGGACTGTTCTCGGCGTTATGGCCGTGATATTCCTCGAGGGACAGTGTCGGTGTCTGGCGGTTGCGCTCATTCAGCTGCATGCCTGCATCGGTACGGTTTCTGATGGGGGAGTGTCGGGGCCATCCGACTGCCCCACCGTGCACCTGCTTGTGTTTTTTTGCGCCAGGAAACAGGCAGCATTTTTCACAGCCTTTCTGCTCGGAGGAAATGTCGGCGCCACTGGACAGTCTACGCCGGTTAGCTAGGATGGATGGCGGTGGAGCTGAGGACGCGAACGTCGCCGCTGGGCGCGGTGGTGTACGCGGGTCGTGGAGTGGATGGTGGTTCGGCGCTTGGAGGAGAGGCAGTTTGGATGGGACTGGAAAATTGGACCATTCTTTTTTGTGTGTATGGTGCTCATCGCGAACGCAGCAGCTGCTTGTTTATGAGCTAGCTTATAAGCAAACTTAGCTTGAAGCAAATGTGTGTGACGTCATGCATGCTGAGATCACGTCTCTGATCAACTGCTGAAAGGAGACCGATTCTGTCCTCTTTCATCTAAAAAACTGCTTCAAACATCAAAACGTATGAAGGGATGGAAGAATGTTGATTTGTTGTGATTGTATTGGTGTTAATGTTTTATGTTATGTTTGTTTTTTTTGTCTTTCTGTAAAGCGCTTTGTGACAGTTCAGGCTGTTTGAAAGCGCTATATAAATAAACTTGAGTTGAGTGTACATGCGTTTATGTCGTTCACGTACCTCACTAACCTTGGCCTCATTTTTTTATTTTTTTTGCGTTGTCCGCCCGCAGACCAGGAGCTCCTGCTGCTCTCCCAGGAGGAGCGCCAGCGCCTGCAGCGGCGCGCCAGCCGCCACCAGCAGAAGCGGGAGAAGCTGGAGCGGCACAACCGGCGCCTGCGCGACATGCTGGAGCGACGCGGGCGGGAGCTGAGCGAGCGCCTGGCGCAGCTGGCGGCCACCCGCCGACATCACGTCGCCGAGCTGATGGCGCACATCTTCCCCACGCGGGAGGAGAAAGCCTGCAGCAGGTGAGCGAGCCACGGTGGCCATCTTGCGTGTGTCGGAGTGACACGCAAACTTTTACTTTTCTGAACTTTGTATTTTTGGATTATTTTTTTTTAAATGTAAAATAAAAATCAAATTATTATTAATTAGGGGTGACAAAATGAGTGCAGTAATTTTTAGTTAATTTAAAGTTCCTTTAACGCCACAAAAAAAAAAATCATTAATGCGCAATTAAGCAGACACATCCACGTCCAAATTTAACAGTAATAAATGTAATCATAATGCATATATTTGTGGAGACAGTCTTCGAGTTGTATTTTAAATATGTAAAAAATATGCAGAATTTCACAATTTACTCCATGTTAAAAGATGGCTCTTAATATGAAAATAAAAATGCACTGAGCTGTCACCAATGTCTCACAAATGTAACTATGCCATCTCGTGGCAGAAAAATTATCTCAACACAAATCCATCCATCCATTTTCTTGACCGCTTATTCCTCACAAGGGTCGTGGGGGCTGCTGGCGCCTATCTCAGCTGGCTCTGGGCAGTACGCGGGGGACACCCTGAACTGGTTGCCAACCAATCGCAGGGCACACAGAGACGAACAACCATCCACACTCACACGCACACCCTAGGGACAATTCGGAGCGCCCAATCAACCTGCCATGCATGTCTTTGGAATGTGGGAGGAGACCGGAGTACCCGGAGAAGACCCACGCGGGCACGGCGAGAACAACTCGAACCGGAGATCAACACAAATCAATATCACTAATTTTTTACAGTTCAGACCTTACATCTTGTTCATTTTTACTCAATTTTATGAATTATTATGAAATGACTAAAAGATGCAGCCATATTTCTATTCGTTTACATTTTTGTTCCACTTTTATGTTGAGTATGAAATCGTAGATTTTTTTTTTATTGTATATTTGGAACAGATTTATTTATTTATTTAGAACAAAATTTGTGATTAATTGTAAGTCAACTATTAAAGTCATGGGATTAATTATGATAAGAAATTTTAATCGTCTGACTGCTGTCACTAATGCATATTCTTAGAATTGATTAATCGACTCATCAGATTTTAATTTAGTATTAAAGTGTATTACAAAATAAATTTTTCCTCCTAATTACTATATTTTGATTTTTTTTTTAACTAACCAGTGATTGGTGTTTTTTTTTTTCATTCTTTGTATTCATATAAAAATTTAAAAAAGGAGGATTGACGTTGTACTATGTTAGCAGTTCGATCATTGGTTTCCAAAGTAAAAACCGATGTTTGCAAATGTCTTATTTTGATTAAACCCAGAATATAATCGGTCTTCTTTCATGAAGGACTACAGAAATCGGTTAACAATTACTGTTGATATAATAAAATCAGAGGATTTAGACCATTTTGAATTAAATGTCTCCAAACGATTACTCGATTATTAAAACTCATTCACTGCCAGTCATTATAGAAAATTTTTACATTTCCAATACTCACGTGATATTACATTCAATAATTATATATAAACCGAATCTACCAAATAACAGAATAGACTCCCTACTTTTTGTCCCGTCCCGTTCTTTTATAATTGACAGCAGAAAAATGTAGGTTTGCCAAAATACAGCCATTTCTCCCATGGACTCTGAAACTGTTTATTTCCTATAAAATGGGGCAATGATGTCATCTACCGGTGGTTGGGCATCAGTAAAGTTGTTTCCAAGTTTGATATTTACAGTGGAGCATGCTCAGATTCGCCCCCATTTAGCACCGCTCTAAAAAATACAATTGACAAGTATACTTGTCAAAGGCAGTGAATGAGTTAAAATAGTTGTCGATTACTTTGATAATCGATTACTTTTAGATGAATCATTTAATTTTGATCAGCCCCGTCCCAATTAATAATATGGCAGCAAAGGCCAACTTTTGTCTACTTTAAACTTGTCAACTCACTTCAACATAGTTCCTTGTGCCAAGCTAACAGGCTAATGCCCCACCCCCCATAGAGACCCCGCCGACGTGTCGTCGGAGTGCGAGGCGGCGCTGACATCCAGCACGGTGAGCGAGCTGGCGGAGGCGCGGCGGACCACCTACCTGTCGGGCCGCTGGATCTGGGACGACCAGAACGGCGAGACCAGCGTCAGTATCACGGGGCCCGCCGTCACCCTGCCCGGCAACGGAGACTGCTCCGCCTACTATGGCTGGGTGGACGAGAAAAACGCCAGTCACGGCCCCGGTTCGTCCACGGTCACGTGATTTCTCATCTTTTTTTATTTTATTTTTTATTTTTTTATTAAAAAAAACAAAAACAAGTGGAGTTGGCAAATGAATTGAATTAATTCCATTCGTCATCATTTTTGAAAAATCTAATAATTGAAAATAAGGTAAATCCTCAAATTGAGGTGTAGGGCTGTGCAATTAATCGAAATTCAATTACGATTTCGATTATTACCCTCCACGATTACAAAATAGGCATAATCGTACAAAAACGATTATTAATACTATGGCTGAAACGACATTTCTGCCTCGGCTTGCCGCTGAGATAGTCGTAGTCAAGTTAATGGCGGTATGCATGACAGTACACGGGGCTGTGAGAAACCAAATCTCAAAATAAACCTTGCCTTACCAAGTAGTATATGTAGATCAATCCATTGTAACACTTTTATTTTGAAATTGTTACTGGAAGCGTGTCATCGGGGCTTAAGACGTGCGCCTCTTTTTGGAGTTTGTGAACAATGGCAATGTAAATTCACCAAACGGGGCAGACATCAGTAACACAACTTAGTCCTGAAGTTACGTTCAAGCCCCAGGTAAGAGGCTAAGACATAATTATGTAATTCTTACATATAGTAATTAAATATTAAAAATTTAATATAAATTCTAAACTAAAATATATCTTACATATAATAAATTAAATATAAATGTAAAATATATCTTACATATGATAAATAGAAATCAAGAATAGATCTTACATATAATAATTAAATATTAAAAATAATTAACATTTCGCAAATCTGAAAAGTTGAAGGTAAATATCCTTCAAGAGTTGGGATTTGTATTTGTCAAATGTTGTCAACAAATTGTTTTTTTTTTTTTTTTTTTTTTTTTAAAACTACCAAATGAATATCGCCTCCAAATATCAATTAGAAGCCGCCCTGACTTGACTATTAGTAATCTGCATTGTGTTTGGTAATTAATTAACTGCATGAGCCTTTGGGAATGATTTTAAATCTGATTTTAAGTAGATTTATTTGAATATTAACCGGAATAAGTGTGTCACAAACAACATCTAGCATCAGCCAATAGAAAAGCACCAAAAGATGACGTCGCTCCCAAGCTAAAACTAATACTAAAACTAACTAAAAGTAAGCTTTTATTAAATAACTAAAACTAATTCAAATCTAACACCCTGAAAACTAATTAAAACTACATTAAAAAAAAAACTTCAAATAAAAATTCGGTAATAACGGTGGTGTGTTGCCGCCCTCCCCCCCCCCACTTTTTTTTTTTTTTACTTCTTTTCTCCAGAAGTGGAGCAGGTGAACCCGGCCCACACCATCAGCGCTGCCCTGTGCTACACCACGCAGCTGCTGACCGTCTTGTCGCACATCCTGGACGTGGGCCTCCCCAAGAAGCTGTGCAACAGGTGACCTCGCACCTACGGGAAGATGGACGCGCTGGTGACCCCTGACCCCGTCCTCATAATTTTTCTTTCTTTTTTTTTTTTTTTTTTTTTTGTTCCTCCAGCGAGTTCTGCGGCGACAACCTGAGTCGCGTACGCTTCACACGTGCGCTCAACAAGCTCAACACTAACACGCTGCACCTGTGCTTCTCGCAGGTAACCACAGCAACCGCTCGCTTGCTCGTGCGGCGATTGCGTGTTGTGTGTGCGTGCGTGTGTGCCATGTTTTTGGACTATATATATATTTTTAAAGAATGTTAGACCTAACCAGGGTTATTTATAGTATTGGAACTTTCATTTTAGTTACTTTTTATTTTGTTTTGAGTTTAGGGTTTTTTTTTTTCGTTTTTTTTTAAATGTATTTATTTTTAATTAGTTTTCATGGTGGTTCTGTTAGTTTTTATTAGTTTTTGTTATTTAAAAAAAAAATGCTTATTACTTAATTAGTTTTTATTTTGTTTTTTATAGAATGTGTATTATATTTAATAAACACCTTTATAATTGTATTTTATTTATTTTTAGTTTATTTTTATTTATTTATATTTTCTATATTGTATACGGTATGTATATTAGTATGTGAACACGTATCATATATATATATATATATATATATATATATATATATATATATGTGTGTATATATATATGTGTGTGTATATATATATGTGTGTATATATATATATATATATATATATATATATACATATACATATATATATATATATATATATATATATATATATATATATACATATATAAGTGTATATATATATGTGTGTATACATGTATACGTAATATAATAAATAAATATGTATTTAATAAACCATGGTAAAATGAAAAAAGTAACACTTCTTACCTAGATTATTTAATATATATAATATATATATAGATAGATTATTTTGAAAATTTATATATATTATTTATTATTATATTATATATTGTATTATTATATTATATTTAATATATATTTAATATATATAGATTATTTAATATATATATATATATATATATATATATATATATAATATTTATTTATGATTTAAAATCATCCCCAAGGGCATTAAATGTCCTAGAAATGTCCTTCTAAAACGAAGGACATTTAAGTTTTTTGAACTTCAAGTGTACTTTTGTTTTTTTTAAAAGCACTTTTGGTTTTATTTTATTTTATTTCATTAACGAAATTGTTTTTTGAATTTTAGTTTTGTTTTTTTCGTTAGTTTTAGTTTACTAAAATAATCTTGGCTGACACTTTGATTTCAAATTCCCCCAAAAATGTAAAAAAAATTATATTTTTATACTTATTATAGTATTTAAATATACATATATAATGTGTGTGCGTGCAGCACGTGGACTGCGACAACCTGCACCCGCAGCACACCCTGCGCAACATCATGTTCCTGGTGTCGGCCGACAACGGCAACCTGGGCAGGTGAGGCACCGATGCCGACTGTGTTGACATGTGTCACGTGAGTGAGCGCTGACCACGCCCCCTCCTCGCCGCAGGACGGGTCCGTTCGAGGTGAGTGGCGATCTGGAGGAATCGATGGAGCTGGTGGAGCCCGAGGCCCCGGGAGCCGCCGAGGAAAGCGGCGAGGACGCCGTCAGCGACGACGAGACCGACCTCGGCACCGAGTGGGAGACCGTCCCCAGTCCCAGATTCTGCGACATTCCCTCGCAGGTAGCGCACACTCATGTGAATTCCCCTTACGACCAAGCTTATTTTAGTCAACTCAAACAAACGAAAAAAACTCAAATTCAAAAAAACGACATTTTATGTTTACAAAACTAAGAATTCTAGCAAAAATGTCCTTCGTTTTCATCTTTGGTAATTAATTTAACGCATGAGTCTTTGGGGATGATTTTAAATAGGATTTATTTCGATAATAACCGGAATGCGGACGTTTGCAAGTGTCACACAGAAGTGATGTCATCTAGCAGTAGCCAATAGAAAAGCAACTTAAGATGATGTCGCTCCCATGCTGTTTTTTGAATATTGCGCACAAGTAATACACATTTATTAAAAAAATAATAATAATAATACTGAAACTAACTGGGACTAAACTAAAACTAAGCATTTATTAATTAATTGAAACTAATAAAAACTAACAGAGCCACCCTGAAAACTAATTAAAACTAACTTAATTGAAAATATAAACTCAAAAGGAAATAAAAACTAACTCAAATGAAAATGACAAAAACTATAATTAAACCTGATGACATCACAAGTTACTCAGGGCTCAACGACCAATCACAGGCTCACTCACAAGCAAGCTGAGCTGTGATTGGTTGTTAGCTCCAAGGTTATTTCATTGAACAAAAACTCAATGAAAGAAATAAAAAATAAATAAATAAAACAATGGTGTTAACGATATAAAATAAAAACAAAAAATGCTTTTTAAAAAAATAAAAACTAACTGAAACTATATTTTATGTTTATAAAACTAACTATAATTATAGCGATGTCCTTCATTTTAGTCTTTGGTAATTAATTGAATGCATGAGCTTTTGAAAGTGTGTCACAAGGAAATGATCTCATCTTCCAGCAGCCAATAGAAAAGCACCTTCAAATTTTGCATGCTTGTCTTTTGGCTCCAATGGTAAGAAATTTGTTAACGTTGTTCATTTTACCATGGCTTTTATCAAATACGTATTTATTTATTATATTACGTATATAGATATATGTACGCGTGTTTACATACTAATATACATACAGTATACAATATATACAATAAATATAAATAAATAAAAATAAATTAAAAATATAAAATACAATGTACATACTAAAACATGTTTATTAAATATTGTGCACAAATAATACCCATTTTATAAAAAACAAAACGAAAAAACTAATTAACTATCATACTAATATACATACAGTATACAATATATCAAATAAATACATTATACAATATAAAAAATAAATATTAATAAATAAAAATAAATTAGAAATATATAATGTACATACTAATACGTGTTTATTAAATCTTATGCACAAAGACCCATTTTATAATAACAAAACGAAAACTAATTCACTAATAACATACTAATATACATACATTATGCAATATATAAAATAAAAACAGTATAAAATAAATAAAAAATATATAATGTACATACTAATACATGTTTATTAAATATTGCGCACAAGTAATACACTTAAAAAAAATAAAAATAAAAAAATAAATAAACTAAAACTAATACTGAAACTAACTTAAACTACTCACCGCTCCTTAACACGGTCATACACACTCAAACCCGAGTACAAGTCGCCTCAGGTGCATTATTAGTCAGTTTTCTTTGCAGAGGATAAAGAATATGTGACTGTGAGTATTGTCTTTTTAAAAAAAAAAAAAATGTTAATTTTATTGAACTATTGTTCAGTACAAATGCCGAAAAAAGTGGCAAATATAAATAAAATCATGATAATAACTGAGCTTGAAAGGTATGAAAAATAATGAAAAGATTCATATGTATTTTTTCCCGTATCACCCAGCCCTAGTACCACTTATATGTTGTAGTGAAAAGTAAATTATTTAATTTTATCCATCCATCCATTTTCGTGACCGCTTATTCCTCACAAGGGTCGCGGGGGGTGCTGGCGCCTATCTCAGCTGGCTCTGGGCAGTAGGCGGGGGACACCCTGGACTGGTTGCCAGCCAATTTCAGGGCACACGGAGACGAACAACCATCCATACTCACAAGCACACCTAGGGACAATTCGGAGCGCCCAATTAACCTGCCATGCATGTCTTTGGAATGTGGGAGGAGACCGGAGTACCCGGAGAAGACCCACGCGGACACGGGGAGAACATGCAAACTCCACCCAGGAAGGCCGGAGCCTGGACTCGAACCGGAGTCCTTAGAACTGGGAGGCGGACGTGCTAACCACTCGCCCACCGTGCCGCCCTATTTAATTTTATATTATATTATATTATATATATGATATATGATATGATATTATATGATATGATAATATTATTATATTGAATTTTCATTTATTATTATTATTTTTTTAATGAATTATGACTGTGATGACGTCCCGCCCCCGCAGTCCATGGATCTCTCGCAGAGCGCACTGCAGGTGTCCCAGCCGTCCGTCAACACAGGAGGAATGATCTCGTCGGCGGCGGCCTCCGTCACGTCCTGGTTCCGAGCGTACACGGGCCAGCGTTGACCTTTCACCCCACCCTCCCAACTCAGAAGAGGATGTGTGTTGACTTGGTGACCACTTGGTGTTATTTTTTATTTTTTTTTGCTTCTTTGAGTGTGTGAAAGAGGATAATGGTAACCATGGCGACGCGGGACACTGTTTACAAAAGTTTTTGGATCGACACTAACCTTTTACCAAAGTGACAACGGGACAAAATTAGGATGCACTCGCACACGTTTCCACTCATACCGGTTCCACCCCCGAAACTTTACAGCGTTACTTTTTTTTTTTTTTTTGCAGTGGAATCCAATCCTTCTTTCGACGCTGATTGGCTGACGGCCGTTTGTTGAAGCGGTTCTTGTTGTTGTCATGGAAACACGACGGAAAGCAGGCCGAGCGAGGCCGTTGTCTCTGGAAGCGGTTTTGGAAACGGGACTTTTTTTTTTTTTTTACGCGACGGTCCTCGTGGACATTTACTGGTGTGTTTCTCTTTAATAAAGAACTTTGTTTGTTTTTTTTGACTTTGTATCATCCAATCCTTAATAGTATTGATATTGTACTATAGCACACTAATAACCTAGCAATACAGTATTACTACAGTATATCAGTACAGTAAAACATTAATCGTGAAGAGTCTAATATAGTGTTCCAGTAGAGTTAGTCTGTGTTGTAGGATATAGTGATGTACTATAGTAATTACACAGTATAGTAGTTTAGTGCTTTAGTAATAATGCAGTAGTATAGTATTGTAGTAGTGTAGCAATGTACTGGTATGTATGTACTGGTATGTACTGGTATAGCAAGAGTAGACCAAGTGTACTGCAGTAATAGCTCAGTGTAGTAGTGTAGTAATATATTGAAGTGTAATAACATAGTAATAACATAATAAAATAATAATAGTGTAATATTCCAGTGTGGTAGTCTAGTACGAGAATGTAATGCTGGTGATTGTAAAATGTATGCGATTAGTGGATTAGCATGTAAGTGATGTTTGGTATGTGCAGAAGCTGAAACAGAAGCCTAACGGGTCACCTGACCTTTAATCTGCTAACAAATATCACTTTGACGCCCACTCACGCGACACGATTGCATTGTGGGACATGTCGACGCCCTCCAATGCTACTAAAACCACACGAGCGGCATCGCTACGCTTGTGTGTGAAAGCGTGTGGGTGTCAGTCAGGTGGGTTCCGCTCTGAATGGTCACAATGAAGTTTTGCGCAGCCGCTGCGCTTCTGCTCCTGTTCATGGGCCCGTCCAAAGTCTTTGGTCTGCTTCCCACCCGGGACCGGGACCGCTCCTTCAGGACGCGGACCATGACACAGGACTCATCGGTCCCCCCGGAACTGCCCGTGATCTGGACCGAGCTGGTGGGGTTGAGGCAACTGGTGCTCAGTCTACAGGCGGCAGTGGTGGACCAGCGCCAGTCCCTCAGGACCTCCGAGAGTCGCCTGAGGGACGGGCAGGAGGCGGCGGAGAAGCAGCGACAGCGGCTGGACGCCGTGCAGATGCAGATGGACGTGGACAGGAAGATGGTCCTCAGTCTACAGGCAGCCGCAGTGGAGCAACGGCACGCCCTCCGGACTGCGGAGAACCGCCTGGCGGACCGCGAGGAGGCGGCGGAGAAGCAGAGGCAGGTTGTGGACTCGCTGCAGGTCCAGGTTGAGGCAGACAAGAAGATGGTGAGCCAAATCAACGGGGACCTTAAGAGGAGCGAGGAGCACAGACAAGGTCAGTACACGGAGAAGACTTCAGTGTCTACTTCGACTCGGAGGTCGGAATCCTGGAAGTTTTGGATGTTTCCCTTCTCCGACAGCTGATATATGATCAGCTCGTCAGCAAGCTCTGCATAAGCCTGATAACAATCCTGTTGATTTGAAAAAGCTTGTGTTGGAAGAGTGAAAACTCCAAAACCCGCAGGACTCCGACTCTTGAGGACCGAGGTTGCCCAACCCCTGACTTACATCATGTGAGGTCACTTAGACCACTTGAGCCTAGTTATTCTATAGAAGTCCACCAAGACCTTGTATCTCTAACTCAGGGGATGGGCAAACTCGGTCCTCGAGGGTCAGTCCTGCAAGTTTTGGATCCTTTCCTTCTCCAACACAGCTGACATACGATAAGCTCGTCAGCAAGCTTTGCATAAGCCTGATAACGATCCTGTTGATCGGAATCAGCTTGTGCTGGTAGAGGGAAACCTCCAAAACCTTCGAGGACTGAGTTATCCCAGCCCCTGACTTAGACCATGTGAGGTAACTTAGACCCCTTAAGCCCAATCATTCTATATAAGTCCATCAAGATCTTGTATCTCTAACGTCACTTAGACTATCATGTGGGTCAAAAGGGGACTCTCTTAGTCTGATGGCCAACATCTTTTCCAACTTTTTTCTTCTTTATCAAGAATTTTCTCAAGTTTTTCAGTGTGCAAATGTTTCTTAGTTGGCACTGTAAAGTCCAGAAGAAAAATGTGCAGTTTGGGAAATGTTGGGCGACCATCATCCAGTTAGAACATGTACTTCCATCATACCACACAAATTCACGAGCTAAGTGAGTTACCTTAGACCAGGTAGGGTTGTTTCTATACTGTTCTCCATGGGGACACTAGGCAAGATACAATGGAGACCACTACCCTACCCCAAAAAACAAGCCAATGAGTAAGGGGTTTCATTGGGTACAGTCTTTAACGACAACCTGTCAAAACAGTTTCGACAGTTTTCACTGATATAGACCAATATCAGCCGGCTTTCGGTGATCCCTAGCCAGCAACCAGAAACCTCTAGTAAGAGGGTCTATGCGGTGTTCTCATTAATATCTCTGGATTGCCTATCCGATTTTGCAGCATCTCTCAGTAAGGTAACAAATCTTGGGTGTATGTTACTCCAGAAGAAATGTCAAGGTTGCAGTCCAGACTGAACACCACCGAAAGTTCTGTGGAGGACTTGAAGAGGAAGACATCAGGTGAATAAAATCGTCTGTTTCATTGGTCGCTAAGTGTGACCGTGACATCTACCGACTAGTTTGCTAAGCATGACAAATGATTTCCAGCTCTGGCCGGCGACCTTCCGTTCCTGAGGACGAGGCTGAGAGCCAGTGAGAGCACCCTGGATCAGCTCAAGAGGAAGAGCTCAGGTGATGTTCAGAATTTCAAAGATCCAGGCATCCAATCGGAAACCAGCCTCACAAATCCCACAACATCGGTTTGTTGGTGTGTTTACAGTTCTGGCGTCTCGACTTTGCCTGGTGGAAAATCTGAGGAAGAGGAGCTCAGGTACAAGTCCTGTTTCCTGACCCTGGTTCAGTAGAAGTTTGTTCTCAGTTTTTCTTTATTCTTTCCAGTGGAGGAGGCTGAAGTCCAAGGCCATCAGAACTCCAGCCGGGGTCACACGACAGCCTCGACTGCAGACAAAGATGGCCAACGGCGGGAGCCAGAATCCCGTCTGGACACAGGTGAGACTCCCGGTTCTGGGTGAGAGGCTTTGATGCCCATGATGATATTGCTGAGTCTTCCTGACCATGTAGTGTAAAGACCATGTAAATCTAATTAAACTCAACTCAACTATTTATACCACCACTCGAATGTCCACCCAGACCACCAGAGTCCACTTGCACAATGTGTCTGCTTATACCAAGTGAGTTGAGTTAAACCACGTGAGTTTACCTTGACCATGTACGTCTAGACCACTTAGATCGTGTGAGATGACTTAAACCACAGAAGTGTATTTAGTGTGTGAAGATCTGAGGTCTTGATGATGGCATTCACTCCCTATTTCTCAGATTCATCACGTATACACCAAAACATGAGTGCTCTCCATGCTCGACTTGTGCACCTCGAGGGCCAAGTGATGACAGGTGAACGACAACTACAAGACATCAGAGGTAACTATGCATTGAAGGTCTCTGTAGGAGGCCCGGAATCTTGATTCTGGAGGTTTTGACTCTGGAGTTCTTGCTTCCGAAGGTTTTATTGCCGAGATCTTGTCTTTTGGAAGTTTAGACTCTGGAGGCCAAGACTATGGAATTCTAGATCCTGGAGGTTTTGCCTCTGGAGTTCTTGTTTCCTAAGCGTTTATTGCCGTGGTCTTGTCTTTTGGAAGTTTAGACTCTGGAGGCCAAGACTATGCAATTCTAGATCCTGGAGGTTTTGACTCTGGAGTTCTTGCTTCCTAATAGTGTTGTTCCGATACCGATACTGGTATCGGCAGAGGTGCCGATACTGCATTAAACCAGTGGTATCGGTATCGATGACTACTCACAAGTAACATGCCGATACCATTAATTCCAATGCTAATATAGGATTTTGGATGCAGCATCTTGTGTCTTACTGGTGTACGCCATTCACTGGTATGTGACATGTTCACTGCATGCCGATCTAAGATATCCTATTGGCCCTTGAATGCTCTGAACCAATGGCAGGACAGCTTTTTCATGTTGATGAAAAAAACCCTTAAGTATCGGTATGGTATCGGTATCGGCCGATACTGCAAAGCTGGGTATCGGTATCGGTATCGGGAGCAAAAAACGGTATCGGAACAACACTACTTCCTAAGCGTTTATTGCAGAGGTCTTGTCTTTTGGAAGTTTAGACCCTGGAGGCCAAGACTATGGAGTTCTTGCTTCCTAAGCGTTTATTGCCCAGGTCTTGTCTTTTGGATGTTTAGACTCTGGAGTCCAAGACTATGGAATTCTAGATCCTGGAGGTTTTGACTCTGGAGTTCTTGCTTCCTAAGCGTTTATTGCCGTGGTCTCGTCTTTTGGAAGTTGAAACTCTGGAGGCCAAGACTATGGAATTCTAAATTCTGGAGGAACGGACTCTGGAAGTTTTGACCGTGGATGTCTTGAGTCTGAGGGTCTTGACTCGTGAAGCCTTGAGTTGAGAGGTTTTAAATCTGGAAGTTTAGATTCTGCAAATCTGTACTTTGATGTTTAGACTCTGTCTTCATGATTGAGGGCTAGACTGTGGGGGTCTTGATGCTGGACATCTTAACTCTGGAGGGCTTGATTCTGGTGGTCAGGTCTCTGGTTTCATGTGTTTGCTTTCAGCTGCTGTGGTGAACACGCTGAATGACACACAGACACAAAGTGAAGGTAAACACATGATCCTTATGTGCATACACGTGTGTGTGTGTTGTGTGTGTCACTGAAATGGTTCTGGTCTACAGGGTTGAAGGTGCGACTGAGCGTGGTGGAAAACCGTGTGGCGGATCTGTGGACTGACAAGTCAGGTGAGCTTCATAAAGGTTCTAGAACAGGAATGGGCAATCTTGGTCCTCGAGGGCTGGTGTCCCTGCAGGTTTTGGATGTTTCCATTTTCCAACACAAGCTGATTCCAATCAACGGGATCGTTATCAGCTGTGTTGGGAAACGGAAACATCCAATACCTGCAGGGACACCGGCCTTCAAGGACTGAGATTGCCCATCCCTGTTCTAGAAAGAGAACCTCAGTCAGTTATTCGGGCATCTATAAGACCTACCACGTTTGACTTGAGTCCTGTACTCTGGGGGTTTTGGCTCTGGAGGTCTCAACTCTGGAGGCTAAAAACTCAAAACATACTGTAAGCAGTTCTGCTCAGGTTCTCTTGATTTTTTTTAGTCAAATCAAGTCAACTTTCCAACATGGAAGTGCAACTCGCCAACATCTGCAACAACACCGCAGGTATGCTAACACGCTATTAGCATGTTAGCACGCTAACATGTTAGCTCACAGCTGATTGGATGCAATGTGCCACTTGAAGCTCTAGAGGGCAGCGTGAGGACGGCTGAGGCTCGGGTGGAGAAGCTGACGGTTCTCAACTCAGGTCCATCTTCTTAAGACACAAATCATTGTTTGTTGTTTTCATGTTCTCATGTCACTCGTCGTTCTCATGTCTCAATCGTGTCGTTGTCGTGTGACTGTTGTCGTTGAAATGCACATGCAGCATTGGAGGGCCGATTCAACTTCAGCGAGAAACTTTTGGATGAACTCAAGACTGAATCCGCAGGTGCGTACAGTACGGCTGCACAATATATCGAAAAAATATCGATACCGCAATATTGACTTATGCAAAATGCATATCGCAAAGACATGCAATAAGTTTATCCTCCCGACTACCAAAAAAAAATATTGTCCAATCATGTTTATTTTGATATTCCCCAATCTTTGTGAAGTAACTGGAATACTGCAAAAGAAATTTTGGAGAAAAAAGTTTTTATTTTTAAGCTATGATGTGTCCACTACAGAGGACATTTTTGAAAACTTAAATGCTAGGCTCAAATACAGTTCAAATAATTCAAACAATACTTTAATGTGTTCTTAAGAGTCTTATAGAAAAAACGCTAAAATGTAAAGCCTAAATTTGTTCAATAAAAAGTGTTACACTTACTTTTCCTCTTCTCTAAAAAGTGTTTGCGCTGAGGGAAGCCATTTTCTTTTATGATGCAATCAAAGGTAGCAAAGCCCCACCCACCCCTACACATTTGACATCATTGGAAAGCTCTGAATGTCCTCGAAAAAACACAGAGTTAATTCAAATTCAAATAGAGCACAGAGTTAATTCAATCATATGCACTGGGTGGGAGATTTTCAGGTTTAAAAATGTCCACTACAGAGGACAAATTTGAATTGCTGGTAGTCAGGAGGATATGGAATTTAATGCTTTTATCTGAATTTAACCAGCCAGACTGTCAGGTTTACCTGTTTGACATTTATTAAACGTGACAAAAAAGGAGAGAAGACACTCGGTTCAAAACTCGCGAGCAGAGAGGAGAGGAACTGACTGATACAATTCATTACTGGAAAAAAAATCCCCTCTTCACCCTCTCTTTTTATTTGGTTTCCACGCCCCTAGTTTCATGGGTTTTCGAACCGAATAATGCAAATGTAAAACATAGTTGGTACACAGTGTACTTAACGAAAATGTGCACTGCCATCCAATAGTTGAATATTATCGACAATTAATTAAGAATACATTGAGTTTATTTTTGCCGCGTGAAAAAGAATGTAATTCTTTTATTCGATAATAAAAATTTCTTTAGTTACATGTTGAATATCGCAATAATATCGATATCGCTATATTCAGCAACTATATCGCATGTTTTTCCAATGTCGTGCAGCCCTAGCGTACAGTATATGCGCATGTGAGAACATATGTGACAACTTTGTTATGACGTCTTTCAGCCCACGCGACGCAACTTGACAACGCGGAGTCGCGACTGACGTACAGCATAGCAGGTACTCTTATGTCGCTATCGTGTTCTCATGTTTTGTTCTTGTGTTGTCTTGTGACCGTTGTGTTGTTGACGTTGTTGTGCGCAGCGTTGGACGTCCGACTGAACGTCAGTGGGAAACTTCACGAGCAACTCCGGACCGAATGCAGAGGTGTGTTTCCGTTGCGCGTGTGCGTGTGCATATGCAAGTAACACAAGTGTGTAACTCATATTAGGCGAGTTGTTGACGGTCACGGAAAGACTCAAGCTCACAGAAGGTCAAGTTGGAGATCTGTGGATGAACAACGCAGGTGATGAGAACATGAGAATGTGCACGCATGATCATCGTCAACCCTTGTCGTCTCATCCATTCATCCAGCTCAGACAACACAACTTTCCGACATTCTCGACTGGCAGTCTCGAACGATGCGCGACACTGCAGGTAATTGCAAGCTGTTCTCATGTCACTCTCATGTTCTCATGTCACTCATGTTGTCACACCACTCGTGCGTTCATGTCACTACTATTTTGTTATGTCATTATCATGTTCTTGTGTCATGTCACGCTCATGTTTTCATACCACTCCAATTTTGTTCTCATTTCCCTCATGTTCTCATGTTGCTCATCTTCTCATATTGTTCACGTTACTCTCATGTTGTCACATCGCCACTCATGCTTTCATGTCACTATTATTTTCTTATGTCAATATCATGATCTCAAGTTACTATCATGTTCTTGTGTCATGTCACTCTCATGTTTTCATATCACTCCAATTTTGTTCTCATTTTGCTCATGTTCTCATATTGTTCACATCAGTGTCATGTCACGGCACTCATGCTTTCATGTCACTACAATTTTGTTCTCATTTCACGACCGTGTTCTCATCTTCTCATATTGTTCACCTCGCTCTCATATTGTCACATCACTCTCATGTTTTCATGTCACTACTATTTTGTTTTTGTCTGTTGTTCTCAAGTTAGTGTTCTCATTTCATGTCATGTTCTCATGTCATGTCACTCATGTTCTCATGTCACTCATGTCACACCACTCATGCTTTCATGTCACTATTTTGGTATGTTAATACCATGTTCTCAAGTCATGTTTTTGTGTTGTCACTCTCACGTTTTAATATCGCTCCAATTTTGTTCTAATTTCACTACCATGTTCTCATGTTCTCATTGTTTACCTCGTTCTCATGTTATTTTGTTTTTGTCAATATGTTGTTCTCAAGTTAGTTTTCTCACTTTATCTCATGTTCTCATGTCATGTCACTCATGTTTTCATATCACACATGTTTTTTTCATATCACTCCAGTTTTGTTCTTATTTCACTACCATGTTCTCATATTGTTCACGTCGCTCTCATGTTTTCATGTCACCATTATTTTCCTTTTGTCAAATGTTGTTCTAAAGATATAATGTTCTCATTTCATGTCATGTTCTCATGTCATGTCACTCTCATTTTCGTGTCACGTTCATGTTTTCATGTCACTCCAGTTTTGTTCTCGTGTCATTACTGTGTTGTTGTCATGTCACTCATGTTGTCATGTGACTGAGTTGAGATGTTGATGAATCGTGTGTGTGTTTACGCAGTGTTGGAGGTCCGACTGAACACCAGTGATAGACTCCTGGAAGAACTCGAGACAGAATGCGCAGGTGTGTGTGTGTGGGGGTGTGCGTGTGTATGTATGCGAACGTGCACACATGATTATCAGCACTCTTGTTGCCATGACGTCCTTTTTTAGCTCAGACAGCACAACTTTACAACATGGAGTCACAACTGACACACAACAACGCAGGTGCCCTCTCACCACTCTCATGCTCTCCATGTTACACTCATGTATTCTCATTCACACTCATCATATCACTATTCATGTTCTCTTGTTTTGATGTGTCGGGATTGTTGATAATCACGTGCGCAGCGTTGGCAGGCCGACTCAACGCCAGTGAGAAACTTCTGGAAGAACTCAAGACTGCATGCTCAGGCGAGTGTTTGAGTGAGTGGGAGAGTTTGTATGAGAGCATGAGAATGTGTTCAATGAGCTACATCATTATCATCACTTGTGACATCCTTCAGCCAGGACATCGCGACTTTACGACGTGGAGTCACGATTGATTGACATCCACAACTTTGCGGGTAAAGTTGCTCTCATGTATTAATTTTGTTCTCATGTCCTCATCTTGTCACACTTTGTCGTGCGTGCAGCCTTGGCGCGCCGACTGAACGTCAGTGAAAAACTAATGGATGAACTCAGGACTGAGTGCTCAGGTCAGTGAGTGCGTGGGCAGATTGTTTGTATGAGAACATGAGAAATTTTGTATGAGAACATGAGAAATTGCGCACATCATCCATCTCTGACACCTTTCAGCCCAGACAAGGCAACTTTCCGACGTGGAGTCGCGACTGACGCGCAACATCCACAACACTGAAGGTTTGTCAACTCGCTTCAGTTGTCAATCTCACGACACTCATTTTGTTCTCATGCAATGCTCATGCCATTTGTTTTGTAACTTTTTGTAACATGTAACTTTCATGTTCTCTATGGAGAACCAAAATAAAAAATAAATAAATCACTACAATGGAAAATAAAAACGGGTATAAAAATATCAAATATAAGCTAAAAATTCAATATGAAAAATAAATATAAATGGAAATAAAACAAATATATATGTGTGTGTATATGTGTATATATATATATATATATATATATATATATATATATATATATATATATATATATATACATACATACATAAATGTTCAAATAAATACATAAATGGAATTAAATATCAATCAATCAATAAATCTGCTCTGCTCTCGCATATAAATATTTCATACTGCAGACGCTCTGTTAAGTCGAAATGTTATTCAAGCGTGTCTGCAGCATGAAAGAAATAAATGTGAGAGCTGAGCTTTTTTTTAATTTATTGATTATTGATATTTAATTCTATTTATGCATTTATTTTTTATTTTTTGAGTCTCGTTTTCTATTTTTAGTTTTGTATTTATTTTTACTTTATATATATATATATATAAAAAAATAAATAAATAAATAAATATATATATATATATATATATATATATATATATATATATATATATATATATATAAAGTAAAAATAAATACAAAACTAAAAATAGAAAACGAGATTCATGTATATTTATTTATATATTTAGTATTATTTATTTATTTATTTAGTATTTAATTTTTGAATTATGTTTTTTTGTATCCGTTTTTATTTTTCATTTAGTCATTTATTTATTTATTTTTAATTTTGGCAGTTTGCGTCTTCCATATTTCTCATGTCACTCAAATTGCCCCCTTGTCACTATCATTTATTTAATTCTCATGTTACTCATTTTGCTCTCATATTGCTCTCATACATGTTCCCAATGTCATACATGTTGTCCTCATGCCACTCATTTTGGTGTCATGTCTGCTCAATCTGCGTTGATCTCGCTTGTGTTTTCTCGTTTTGTCCTCATGTCGCTCATGTTGTTGTTGTGTATCAGTGTTGCTGGGGAGGTTAAACACAAGCGAGCAGAAGATGATCGACTTGAAGGCGACAACTGAAGGTGTGCGTGCGTGCGTGCGTCTGCTTGTGTTTCTCACAATGACATGATTTTCCCTTCGCAGAGTTGATGTTGCGATTGCACGTTTTGGAGCAGCGTCGCATGCAGACGTCAGGTCGGTACATTTGTGTCGCTTGGTTGTTGTTGTTTTTGTTGTTGTTGCGTGGGTGATGATGTCATTGATGATGACATCATCGGCATTGGCGTCCGACAGGCGAGGCCAAGGTAGCCTTCGCCGCCGCGCTCACCGACTCGGGATCCGTGGGGCCTTTCGACCTCGAGACCACGTTGATCTTCTCCAAAGTTTTTACCAACGTCGGCCGAGCGTACGACGAGACCTCGGGTGAGATATTTGGTGACTCGCCAGCCTCATGGATGATGATTATGAGGATAATAATGATAATGATAACGATTATGAGGATGATGATGATGACGGTGACAATGATAACGTTTATGATGATGATGATGACGACAGTGACAATGATAATGATACGATTATGAGGATGATGAAGATGACTATGATGATCCTGGCGATCACGACGATGAAGACGGCAACAGTCACGATGATTACGACGACAACGGCAGCGACGACTGTCGATAAGAACGACGGCAAATAACAACAATGTCACCAAAGATGGGCTAGGCCATTTTGGTTTTTTTTGCCCCCAGGTGTGTTCACGGCCCCCGTGGGCGGCGTCTACGTGTTCAGCTTCACGGCAGCCGATTTCCTGAAAGGCTACATGGGCGTCACCTTGTACCGCAACCAGCAGCCCATCGTCTCCAGCCTGGACCTCAACGACCACGGCGGCTACGCCTCGGCCACCAATGGCGCGCTCATCCCGCTGGAGGCCGGAGACCGCGTGCGCCTCAGCCTCCCCGCCACCTACCGGCTGTACGATGACGCGCGCAGCTTCAGCGTCTTTAGTGGATTCCTGCTCTTCCCGCTGGAGGCCCAACAATAAAACGTGTCCTTTTTTTTTTTCCTTTTTTTTTCCTGCCCGGAAACAACGGAACATGCTAACACCCATGCTAACAAATGGAATCGGTTTCTGCTTGGAAACAACAATGTGAAGCTGACATGCTAGCATAATCTGCTATTGTGCTGGCTAGCGTCCATGTTATAATGTTAGCACATGTGTTAGCATAATAAACAATGTTCTACTCTGGAAGAAAGTGACATGCTAACACAATAGAAAACCTGTTTGGAATGAACAATGAGCCTTATTGATTAATAAATACATAAAAAAATGTTTAAATAATGCATAACAGTTAAGCATATATACTGTATCGCATTTTGTTTTATAATACAGTACTCAATATTTATCATTTCATATGTATCTGTGATGAAATAGCAAAGCTTAAAAATGTATATGAGCGGTGAGCGAAAAGGAGTGAGTCCTATGGATTTTAAAAAAGTTACACAGTACAACTTATTGTTTGTATGAGGACCCTAAGAATGCAATACAGATAGCAGGGAGTCCCCCCAATAACAAATTTCAGGGGTCCAACAATCTATTTTTTGCGATTGTCAAGGTTTCAGCGAATAAAATTACACGAACAGTAGCAACGTAAGATGGCGGTGTGGTCAGGAGAGCGCGTCGCTGCTTTCCCATGGTCGACAGGTGGCGACAAAAAGGACGTTGGCGCGTGCGTGCGCAACGAAGAGGTAGGAAGGAAGGAAGGACGGACGAAGAAGACGCTAACTTCCGGTCGAGTGTACACTGATGACGAGCAAACTGAGCTAGCAGCTGTGACGAAGGCACAAACAAAAGTCGGTGTGTGGAAACGTTCCGGTGGGATTTTGACAGGTTATCTTGTCTTATTTTATTTTTATTTTTTGGACTGCCCGGGTGTGCGTTACGCGAGCTAACTGCTAACGTTAGCGTTACTTAGCTAGCTGTTTCGTTCGTTAGTGTGTCGACAGACGTGTCAGTCAAGCCTCTGCCCTATTTCAAATTGTAACTTTTGACGTCAAATGTCGGGGTGATCCTTACATTAGTGGACTTTTATTTATATATATATATATATATATATATATATATATATATATATATATATATATATATGTGTATATGTATATGTATTTATATTTTAGTCCGTGAACGCATCAATCTGTTGTTTTTTTTCCCCCTTTAATTTTTATTTAAGTAACAATCCAATCTGCTGTGAGGGTGTGTGCGACCTGAAGCAGCATTACTGTTTCCACGGTGACGTGCAGATACCCATAATTACTATATTTTTTTTTGTTTCTACTGTACAGGAAGTGTTGGTGCCCCTCATCTTGTCAGCTGACCCGCTCAATCGAGCGTCCCCCCGCCACCCCGTACGTGAGTATCGTCTCGTATCTGTCACGCAATGCAAGATATGTGTACGCCATCTATTGATCAATTGATATATAGTTTACAAAAATAGGCTAACAAAACCACTCTAATGCCAAATTACGTACTAGTCCCGCCACATATGCGGGTGTCTATTTGATCCGTTTTGCCAAAACCCATTTTAAAATGTAGAAACTATAATCTAGTAAATATAATAACATCTATAAAAGACCTCAAATGTGGCCTGCATTAAAAAAAAAAAAGTTTTATTAAATGAAATCCTGTCACTGTGAACGAGTGATGTACAACATAATCAATGTGTCTGTTTTTCCTGAGCAGAGGCGGAAGCGTGTAAAGCGGAGGGTGCGTGCGCACAGCATCACCACACATAGTCGTCATGGTGCTTGCCGATCTGGGCCGCAAGATCACGTCGGCGCTGAGGTCGCTCAGCAACGCCACCATCATCAATGAAGAGGTAGCTCACCAGCACAATGGCGGCTGTGTTTCATTTTCTCATTTTGTACCATAAAAAAAAAAGAAATGATTGTCCTCATCGTGATGAATATTTTCTTCATAATGGAGTAGTTCTAGCCAAAAGTAATGGGGCAACGTGCTTCCCTCATGAGACCATTTACAATGAGCAGAAATTCATTTTGAATTGTGCAATCTGTTGCTGTCCAGTAAGGTGAAAAAAATTAAACCCAACCCAGCCGAGAGAGTAGAGCAAAAAACATTTAAGTTTGGTCAAAAACGTGTCAGGAAAATTCTTGACAAGAAAACCAAAAAGACGAACAATTGGAGAGCCTCAAAAAGAGGAAGGCCGGAGTACTGTTTTGCTAAAACATCTTGTCCGTTCTGGAACAACATGATGATATGACACACACACACACACAAAAAAAGAAAAGCAGCAGGATGAATTCTCAATGATGACAATTGTCTTCTTCTTTCTCCCGCCAGGTCCTCAACTCAATGTTGAAGGAGGTGTGCGCCGCCCTCCTGGAGGCCGACGTCAACATCAAGCTGGTCAAGCAGCTGCGAGAGAATGTCAAGTCAGGTTTTTCTTCTTCTTTCTTTTTTTTCTTTCTTGAGCATCCTCCTTGGTTATGGAGGACCAAAACTGCCAAAATTCAAATTAAATAAATTACTAAATAAATAAATAAAAGTGAAAATAAAAACGGATATAAAAAATTATATAACTTGTAAATAATCCATCCATCCATCCATTTTCTTGACCGCTTATTCCTCACAAGGGTCGCGGGGGGTGCTGGCGCCTACTCAGCTGGCTCTGGGCAGTAGGCGGGGGACACCCTGGACTGGTTGCCAGCCAATTGCAGGGCACACAGAGACGAACAACCATCCATACTCACAAGCACACCTAGGGACAATTCGGAGCGCCCAATTAACCTGCCATGCATGTCTTTGGAATGTGGGAGGAGACCGGAGTATCCGGAGAAGACCCACGCAGGCACGGGGAGAACATGCAAACTCCACCCAGGAATGGCCGAAGCCTGGACTCGAACCGGAGTCCTCAGAACTGGGAGGCGACGTGCTATCCAGTCATGCACCATGCCGCCCACTTGTAAATAATATCCAAAAAAATAAATATAAATGGAAATAAAAAGAACAAAAACTTGTTTAGCAACTCATGTCGCACGTTAAGGTGACAGCAGACACGAGACTTTCTTGTTCGTCACGCCGCTCACTCCACCAATGACAACGCGGCGGAGTCCAACCCAAGACACGCTTAGGACCGTCCCCCTCATTTGAATAACATTTCCACTTGGCAGTAGGGTTGTAACGATAACGGCAATATCATGATATTAAAACTGCCACAATATCGTCTTCGTCATTTTCACGATAGTAAAAAGTTACACATCTGTTAAAAAAGTCAGGTTGATTTCCATTTGTGCAGTTCTAGCACCCTCTTGTGGTCAGTTTTTTAGTGTAGTTTAATTTTCATTCGGGATATTTTGGCCCTTCTATGTTTAAAATCTATGCTGATCGTCGTAATATGCTTGTGAAGCGAGTCAATATGTGGAGGAAGTTCATGTATGCGTGCATTAATAAGTAAGCGCCTCAATATGAAGCATTATTGGAGACCGGAGGAAGTTTATATGTATTGCTGTTATGTACAAAGGCACAATATTGTGCTTTTTTTTAATATGTGCTCATTTTTTTTACAATATTGTGACCTTTTTTAAATATCACCAACTTCCCTGCAATTTGTTAATTATCGTATCGTGAGCTTCATATCGTGATATTGTATTGTGATATTTGGATATCGTTACATCCTTACTTGGCAGTACAGACCAAAGCTGCCAAATTTAAACATAAATAAATGACTAAATAAATAAATCAGTAACTAAAAGTGAAAATAAAAACGGATATAAAAAAGTATATTTCAAAAATTAAATACAAATCAAATATATGTATTTAATTATATCTATTTTTTTGTTCTATGTATTTCCAATTATATTTTTTATGTAATTTTCAAATTATTACTTTTTTTTTTTTTTTTATATGTGTTTTTATTTTCACTTTTAGTCATTTACTTATTTATTTAGTCATTTTTTTATTTTGAATTTTAGCAGTTTTGGTCCTCCATACTTGCTGGCATGCGCCACTTACACAAAAAAAAAATGGAAACGTGATTTTTGTGAAAATTCCAAACTTTCCGTTTGACTTTTGACACTTTTGGTTCCTGTCGGTGCAGAGCTGCCATCGACCTGGAGGAGATGGCGTCGGGTCTGAACAAGAGGAGGATGATCCAGCACGCCGTCTTCAAGGAGCTGGTCAAGGTCACAATGAATTGGAATACAAAAAAAGAAAAAGCAAAAGAGGAGGAAGAGGAGAAGATGATGATGGAGCTTTTGTTTTTTGTCGTGTGTCGGCAGCTGGTGGACCCCGGCGTGAAGGCGTGGACGCCCTCCAAAGGCAAGAACAACGTCATCATGTTTGTCGGCCTGCAGGGCAGCGGCAAGACCACCACTTGCTCCAAGGTCGCGATGACATCACTCGCTCGTTCGGCACACAAAATCAAAAGTGCACAATCGAGACTGATTGTTTGTTGATGTCTGCCTTGCAGCTGGCGTATTACTACCAGCGAAAAGGATGGAAGACCTGCCTCATATGTGCCGACACCTTCAGAGCCGGTAAACGCAACACGCTGCAGCTTTTTTTTTTTTTTTTCTCCACAGAGGCCCATTCTGATGTTTGGCATTGAATAATATAATATAATGGTGAGCATATTGATTTGTTAAGTGCTGTTGAACTGTCAAGTAATTTAGCATGAGCAGTTGCCCCACACCCATCGCCCCCTCGGTCGCCACTTGGTGAGATAGGAACTTACCTGCTGTCACATGCCATCATGTCTGGAAACATTGCTCATTTGATTGAATGGAATGATTGCCCCACCTAGTGGATATAATTATGCCCGACATTTATGTTTAATCGGCAGAAGTTCAAACAATTGTGATTATGTTGAAAAAGACTAACATTGCTCATTAAAATAGATGAATCGGTCTTGCTTGTCTGCAGGTGCCTTCGATCAGCTCAAACAGAACGCCACCAAGGCCAGAATACCTTTCTACGGCAGGTGAGTCTCCGACAAGCATTCAGGTTCTTGCTATGTACAGAAGTTCCGTATATATTCATTGTTGACATTTTTTTTTTGAATTCACTTATTCCCTCATTTTATTTTTTCGTAATTGGTAGGGATGTGGCGGCACGGTGGCCGAGTGGTTAGCACGTCCGCCTCCCAGTTCTGAGGACTCAGGTTCGAGTCCAGGCTCCGGCCTTCCTGGGTGGAGTTTGCATGTTCTCCCCGTGCTCGCGTGGGTCTTCTCCGGGTACTCCGGTCTTCTCCCACATTCCAAAGACATGCATGGCAGGTTAATTGGGTGCTCCGAATTGTCCCTAGGTGTGCTTGTGAGTGTGGATGGTTGTTCGTCTCTGTGTGCCCTGCGATTGGCTTGCAACCAGTCCAGGGTGTCCCCTGCCTACTGCCCAGAGCCAGCTGAGATAGGCGCCAGCACCCCCCGCGACCCTTGTGAGGAATAAGCGGTCAAGAAGATGGATGGATGGATGGTAGGGATGTAACGATAACGGCAATATCGTGATATCACGATGTTAGAACTGCCACAATATATCGTCGTCGTCATGTTAAAGCTACTATATGGAGGATTTCCCCCAAAAATATCTTAATAGCCTTTTTATTTGACCATTTATGACTGAAACATATTCTAATTAGTAGATCAACATCTTAGCTGTTCACAATGGGTACTCCTACAAGCCTCTGGCCAATATTATTTAGGAAGCGTCCGGTCCGAATCCTTCGAATTTCCCGCCCTCTGTCTGCGGGATGTGACGTCATGCGCGTCCTCGTCAGTTGTTTCCTGTCGCGCGAAGACGGAACTAGTACAGATTTCCGCTGCCCCAGACACCCGCTGTTACTCCGCGGAAGGCTGCTTAAAAAAAACCAAAGAAAACAATGTCAAGTGCCACGAAAAAAAAAAAAATCTAAACTTGATAGTGACCGACGCCGGGCAAGAACGAGAGTGAACATTGGTTTGACATTTCAGCGGTGGAGCGAGTTGAGATCGGACTTGGATTAGAAAAGTGATTCACAGCTGGCTTTCTTTCTACTCCAAAAGGTAAGAAGCGAGTGTCTTGACATTTAGAAGAAAATGTGTTGTTTTCAAATAGCAGTAACCTCAAGATCAATCACTTCTCGGTCGTAACTATTGGGGTGAAAGTGAGGTGGACGGCAACATTTAGCGTGAAAGGGGCGGCAAAGTTGAATGTAATAGAACAGAATGACTTTATGAAGAACAGACGTTCCATTCCGCGGCGTTTCAATCAGGCTAAATGTTGCCTTATTTTCCTCCGTGAAAACAGCCTATTGTAGCTACATTATGCTCACGGAATGTGAACGGTACTACTGAATGGCGATAACATTCACGGCCGTATCACACTAAGTAGTGAATGGGTCTATATGTTTTTCACAATCGTCAATTTCCATAACTGACAGCCCACCTTTCGGCTCATGCACAATGATGCTAGCCTGGGGGCGACATACACTAATAATGACTAGAATCAGGTTGACGTCCGTCGAGCGGGGTGACTACAATATGTAACTGCATATTAACATCGGAATGAGGTCCAATTGACGTAATTTGCACATCATTTTGGAGTACAGCACAGGACTGGACTTCGACCGACTAAAGCAATATGATCTGCACGTCCCGTCGACATCGATTGTTTAGTGAGGATCGAGAGTCTCATCCCGTGAAGTGGCCAGCTTTGTATAACATTATAAAACTTCTTACCTCTGAAAACATAGTTTAATTGGATATGAAGATCCCAGTCTTCAGTATTGAGGTCGTGCACGTACGAGTGCGCGCAGCGTGTACGAGCGTGCAGTTTGTTTTCGGCCACAGGTGGCAGTAGCGATTTGAAATTTTAAATCTTCCGTATAGCTGCATTATCTCATTCACTCCCAGCAGCCATTTCAACTGAAGCCCCTGGCTGTTTTACTGGATTTTGACTTATTTTGCAAGGCCCACAGAATATATTGCCTTCTGTTGCTATAAAAACATGGAACGTACCAAAAGAAGAATTAGAGTCTCTTCTTTCATCAGGAAAAAAAGACATTGTTATCCGTTTCGGTTTTGCAGCAATTAGCATTAAAATATAGCTACGTTTCGTCAATATTCACATTCCTGGTGAAAACAGTGGCAAAAAGAGCAACATGGCCCTGGCTGATCTCTTATACTTTGCTGCCACTTGCTGGCCATTTTTTGTAAAGGCTACCATTGCTTTAAGCCACCTCTTTATGTCAGAAGCTGCATCAAAGCCTTCTGTATGCTCTAGCATAAAAAAAACATAAAAAAAAAAACGTCTAAATGTGTTTTTGGGAGTGAAGGACAAAGTACAGTGGTACGTCCTCTACTTACGAAATTAATTGGTCCTGGAAGAAAGTTCTTAAGTAGAAAATTTTGTAAGTAGAGACGCATTTTCCATGTAAATGCCCTAATCCGTTCCAAGCCTCCCAAAATTCAGACATAAATGTTTTATAAAGCATAAAAATGCATCAAAACATAACAAATACATGTTACAAATTAGATTATTGCACAATAAATGAGAGTTAAAAAAACAAAGAATAGAGTAAAAAAAAAAAAAGAAGATGGTCATTTACCTTTTTAACTGCTGTCCTCATCGTTTTTTGCCCTCTGGTTCATGTTCTCCTCCCTCAGAAGTGTTTTTTTTTTTTTTTTTTTTTTGCCTGGTGTTTTGTAAAGAACCGATCCATGGATGTTTGCTTTTTTTTTTTTTTTTTTTTTTTTTTTTTTTTTTTTTTTTTTTTTTTTTTTGAATCCTTTGGAAATGTCCAAGGCAAACATCATCTTAGTGAGCAAACGCCCGACTGGTGAACAGTTTTTCTGAGCGATTCTTTTAAACAAATTCTGAAACTTCATGGAAACTTCCGGTATGGCGAGGCATCTTTTTTTAAAAAAAAAGGCCCGTCTTGTCGCAATTAAAAACTTACTGTGCCTTCATCAATCACCAATTGTTTGAATTTTTGCACAAATTCATTGGCCGTTAGTTCATACATTTACAAAAAACGGCCGCGGGATGAATGATGAGGACGCTGTATAGACACCGATCTAGTATACGCTCATAGATACCTATGGTAGAAGGTTCCTCTTAGCCAATGGGATACCAGAACCATGCACAAAAACCGATCTAGTATTTACGCTCATAGGTACCTATGGTAGGAAATAGCCATAGCCGAAAGCATGCTGGGTTCGGTAATGTATTTTTACCTTTCGTATCTAGGAATTTCTTTCGTAACAAGAGGCAATATTTTCCCGTTGAGGCGTTTCGTAACTCGAAAATTTCGTATGAAGAGACGTTCGTAAGTAGAGGTTCCACTGTATTAAAAAATGTGTTTACACGTTTTCGGGTTTGATTGAATTAAAAGCAGCACATTTTTTTTTTTTTTTTTTTTTTTTTTGTCAAGTCGGGTTGATTTCCATTTGTGCATTTCTAGCACCCTCTCGTTACATCCCTAGTAATTGGTGTCAGGGAAGTTGTGTATGTTAAAAGTCACACGTGCCGCCACGCTCAGTTACACGGAAATGGATCCGGTGGTGATTGCGGCGGAGGGCGTGGACAAGTTCAAAGGCGAGAACTTTGAGATCATCATTGTGGACACCAGCGGACGCCACAAACAGGAGGACTCGCTCTTCGAGGAGATGCTGCAAGTCTCTAACGCCGTGGTGAGCGCCCGAACGCACCGCCCTGCTCCTTGCCCCCCCTCGCCCACCCCCGAACCGTCAAGTCAGTCGTCCCTCCTGCTTTGTCTCCATAGCAACCCGACAACATCGTCTACGTGATGGACGCGTCCATCGGTCAGGCCTGTGAGTCTCAGGCGAAAGCCTTCAAGGACAAAGTGGACGTGGCCTCGGTCATCGTCACCAAGCTGGACGGGCACGCCAAAGGAGGCGGAGCTCTCAGCGCGTAAGCGATATGATCGTTTTGTGTCAAACTTGTGGCTGGTAGAAGATGTGCAGACAAAAAAAAAAAAAAAAAAAAATGGAATCTTCATGCTCCAAATACAAATTGCTCTGAATTTGTTCACGCTCCTTTAACTGTTTAAACAGTTTAACATCAAATACCTATGAATTATTTATGATAAAATTACTGTCTAGTGGAAAAAAAAAGATACAACCACATTTCATAATACATTTATTTTGCATAGCGCTTTTCATGGTACTCAAAGACGCTTCACAGGTAGTCCAAAAAAGATCAATGATAAAATCAGTACAAAAGGCTTAATAAAAAGAAATGGTCCAAAACGTAAAATAATTACTTATAAATAAAATCAGTACAAAACTAATCATAATACTATACATTAGACGTTAAACGCGACTTTGAATTACTTTGTTTGGTTACAATATTTGTCCACAAGCGTATGAAAAACTTGAAAAATATCTTGCTTATGGAGGTATTATGGTGCAGAAAAAAAGTATCTATTTGTATCTGTAAAAGTCGTGATTTGTTTAAAAAAAAAAATTGCACATGTAAAAAAGAAAATGTGTTAAAAAAATACTTGCAATTTTTTTTTTTTTTAGTACATTTTTTTTTTTTTTTTTTTTTTTTTTTTTAACCTACCGCATTTTCTTTACAGGTACAATTGTATTATTATTATTATTATTATTGTTTTTTTTGTTTGTTTTTTTTAAGATACAAATCAGAAGCTTTATAAATACAAATTTGCACTTCTTTCTACAGGTATTTTTTTTCTACAGGTGCAATGTTTTTTATTATGTACAATTAATTTTTTTTACATACAATTTTTTTTTATATACACATTTTTTTTTACGTGCAAATTTTTTTAGTACACATTTTCTTTTTTCTAAGTACATTTTTTTTTTTTTTACCTACAAATGTATTTTTTACAGGTAAATTTTTTTATAGGTACAAATCAGGACTTTACAGATACAAATGTATACTTTTTTTCTACAGGTACAAATTTTCTTTTACACGTTACTTTTGCACCATATTTACCTCAATACTTGCTGCACATTTAGAGCAGATTATTTTGCGATTAACTATGAAATCATGCGATTTAATGCGGATTAAAATTCGTAGTTAGACTGACAGCCCTCGTATATAGCATAAATTATTTGCAGTATCTATTTGTGCGCGTGTGTGTATATATGGAGTACAACGTGGGCATGCTGTAAACTTGAATAATTTTGCACTTTTTTTTTTTTTTTCACAATTTTTGCAAGGTATGTTTCGGCCCTTCTGTGTGCGTGCATTAGCAAGTAAATGCCTCAATATGAATTGTTAGATATTGTAGGTTGTTTATCTGCATTGCTGTAATGTAAAAAAGCACAATATTGTTATTTTTTTGTATGAGTTGATTTTTTTTTTTTAACAATATCTTTTTTTGCATCGCCAACCTCCCCTCAATATTGCGATAATTATCGTATCGTGATGTCGTAATGGTAATATCGTTAAATCCCTAGTAATGGAGTGACTTGAGAATTTTTTTTTTTTTTTTGACGCGTTATCAGGGTGGCGGCGACGCGCAGTCCCATCATCTTCATCGGCACGGGCGAGCACATCGACGATTTCGAACCCTTCAAGACGCAGCCGTTCGTCAGCAAACTGCTTGGTACTACGCCGCCAGCGCCAAGGTGGAAGCTCCCCCCCCGTCCCAGTTGTGACCGCTCTCCTCTTCCCCGCCAGGCATGGGCGACATCGAGGGCCTGATCGACCGAGTCAACGAGCTCAAGCTGGACGACAACGAGGAGCTGATCGACAAGCTCAAACACGGTGAGGCTGCTCAATTGTCTGCAGTGGCTCACGTCGCCTTCGGGTTCGTCGTCCTCTTAGCCGGGTTTGACGTGCGTCTTACGACCCCGCAGGCCAGTTCACGCTCAGAGACATGTACGAACAGTTCCAGAACATCATGAAAATGGGACCTTTCGGACAGATCATGGTAAGCCCCGCCCCCTCACGGGTACCATCAGCCACCATTTTGAGCGCCAATTAAACGTGCGTGCGTAGGGCATGATTCCAGGCTTTGGAACGGACTTCATGACCAAAGGAAATGAGCAGGAATCCATGGCCAGACTGAAGAAACTCATGACCATCATGGACAGCATGAACGACCAAGGTGCCTTTTTTTTTTTTTTCCTTCTCTGCGGTTTGGTGAAAAGGTCACGTGATAACTCCGACACTTTGATTGGCTCTCGCGACGCTGTTCATACGCAAACTAGTGGCAAGATGGCTCAAAACGTGCAAAAATGGACACATGGTCAACAACTACATCAAGTTGCTGACTGTCAACAAGCAATAGGAAATAGTTGTAGATGTTGAAAATTGTTGCAGATAGTTAATAATTGTTGAAAACTTGTGGTCAAAAATAATTAACTAGTCACAGTTCTGTCAACAACCAAAGTGAAATAGTTGCAGACAGTCAAGTCACGAAAATCAGGTAGTTGTTAATGGTTAACTGATGAAAATGAGTTTCAGCTTGCCGACAACTAATAAAAACTAGTTTCTGACTATCAACAATTAACACACTATCAGTTAAACTATCAATAAACAATTCTCAACTCATGAACACAAGTAACAGGTGATGGTCCGTAACTAACAAAAATGGATTTGCAGATAGTCAACAAGTAATGAAAAATAGTTGCAGATAGTCAACTGTTAAAAACCTGTAAGGGTTGGTTAAGAACTAGTTTAAAAAAAAAAAAAAAAAAGAGTTGCAGATGGTCAACAGAAACAGCTCATGAAAACTTGTTGCGGATAGCCAACATCTGATTAAAACTAGTTGCAGACTGCTTACAACCAATAAAAACTCATTTCCGACTACCAATAACTCATGAACAGAATAACAGATGATCACTAACAAAAATGTATTTTCTGAAGGACAACAACCAATGGAAACTAGACGAGGAATGTCAACAAGTAATAGTTTTAGATGGACCACAATGTTCAAAACTTTTAACAGTGATGTGCAACCAGTTGGCGTACAGGACATTATTGCTGGCCCGCCGTCGCCGTGGCAACAGGCCGAGTGACTGCATTTGCTTGTGCGCAGAGTTGGACAGCAAGGACGGCGCCAAGCTGTTCAGCAAGCAGACTAACCGCATCCAGCGCGTGGCTCGCGGGGCGGGCGTGGCCACCCGGGATGTCCAGGAACTTCTCACCCAGTACACCAAGTTCGCTCAGATGGTCAAGAAGATGGGCGGCATCAAAGGCCTGTTCAAAGGTGACGCCACCGCTCGGTCATCTTGGTCATAAACGCACGCACACACGCCTCCTGACGCATGTCGGTTTCTGTGCGTGCGTGTTGCAGGAGGAGACATGTCCAAGAACGTTAACCCGTCACAGATGGCCAAACTCAACCAGCAGATGGCGAAGATGATGGACCCGCGCGTGCTTCACCACATGGGTAATCAACGCGCATGCCCGACTCAATAATCATATTGCAGTGTTCACTCGTTTATCGCGGGTTCATCTTTTGCGGATTCGTTGTTTCACGTTTTTTTTGTTTTTTTTAAAAACAGCGGTCCTGCTCTAAATGGGTTTACGTGCCCTGCCTCGTATATTCATAATTAAGATTGTATTACTATTAGGGATGTTCAATACCACTTTTTTTTCAGACCGATACCGAGACTCAGACCCTCAGTACTTAGCAATACCAACTGCCGATACCAGTAGTACATTTTGACAAATAAAAAAAATCACTAAAAGATATTTTTAAACAAATATATTTCCTTTAATTTTGACAAAAAAAACCCAGCACAGTCACTCTTCAATAGTCTTAACGCTCAAAATAAAACACAAAAATGCTCTTTTAGTTTAAGATTCACAATTTTGAAGTATTTCCAAACCGGTGAAGTTTTGGTGAAAAACTGCTGCAAGCTAGCGCCAGTTAAAGACAAGGAGGACTCACTTAACGTCTTCCCCCTCTGCCATCGGTCGCTTGTACTCGTCTGCATCACGAGTACTTGAAAAAAGGCTGGTATCGGCCCGATACCGATACCTGGTATCTGTACTCGCCCATCCCTAATTATTATTATTAATAATATTATCAAGATTATTAACATACAGCCTAAAAACATACAAAATACATGAAAAAATATAGTACAATTAAAATAAACATATAGAATAAATGAAAAAAATATATACTATGCTGTATAATATGTAAATTTAAAAAAAAACATACTTTTAATGGGAAAAAATGAATGTAAATGAAAAAACTTATCATGAATGAAAAAGCATTTATAACCAAACTAAAAATCATACAAAAACAAAAAAAGATATAATAATATTAATAAATGAAAAAAGATATAATATAAATAATAAAATATATAATAGTAATAAACCAAAAAAAAAAAAAAGTACTGTGCTGTATAATTAAATTAAAAAACATACTTTTAATGGAAAAAAAGAATGGAAATGAAAAAAAGAACAAATATAATGAATGAAAAAGCTGTTATATAATAAAGTAAAAATCATACCAAAACGAAAAAAAGATATAAGCAAAAAAAACTGTGCTGTATAATAATTAAATAAAAACAACAACATACTTTTAATAGAAAAAAAGGAATGTTAATGAAAAAACATGATGAATGAAAAAGCATTTAAAATAAACAAAAAATCATACAAACGGAATTTTTGTAATAATAATAATAATAATAATAATAATAATGGAAAAAAGATATGATGGAAAAAATTACTAATAAAAATATGTAATAATAATAAACAAAAAAAGATGAATGAAAAAAAAATACTATGGTGTATAATAATTAAATAAATAAATAAACATACTGTATTTTTTGGATCATACGTCGCTCCGGATTATAAGTCGAACCAGCCAAAAAATCCATAATTAAGAAGGAAAAAACAAAAAGTCGCACTAGTGTATAAGTCTCATTTTTGGGGGAAATTTATTTGGTAAAATCCAACACCAAAAACATACATGTCATCTTGAAAGGCAATTTAAAATAAAAATAAAAGCGAGAACAACAGGCTGAATAAGTGTACGGTATACTAATGTTACATGACTGACATGCCTGGTAATGTCAGTAACGACGTAACATATTAAGAGTTTGTAGCGAGCAGTGACGTGAGTCGGAGGCGGAGTGTTGAAGCACAGAGCCAAAGGCTGGCGTTTTATTGACATCAGCTTCTGAGGTCTTAACAGCAACTCCCCACTCAGCTAGAAGCTAACAGGCTAACTCCCCTTTTCAACATAACAAACCTTCCCACCCGGAACTCTCCCTTCGTCCCAACGTTCCGTGGGTGAATTATGTTCCCATCACTACAAGTTATTCATATAACTCTAGCATAAAGAACATGCTAACAAGTTTACCAAACTATCTGTTTCACTCCAAATCACTAAATCCAATGAAATCTTCATCCTTGGTGTCACTTTTAAACAACTCCCCCAACTTGGGAGGTAGACGATGCAATGTTGAACTTATACACAGGCCTAGAGCGCCCTCTTGCGGTTTAGTGTAAAAATAACATGTGAAATGATATAATAATGTGTTAATTTCACACATAAGTCGCACCAGAGTATAAGTCGCACCCCCGGCCAAACTATGAAAAAAACTGCGACTTATAATCCGAAAAATACGGTACTTTTAATGGGAAAAAATGAAAACGAAAAATGAAAATGAAAAAACTTATGATGAATGGAAAAAGCATTTAAAAAATACTGTGCTGTATTAATTAAATAAAATAATATATATAAAAAAACAAAAAACAGCAACATACTTTTAATGGGAAATAATGAATGTAAATGGAAAAAAAAAAAAACAACATATGATGAATGAAGTTATTTTTTGGAACGTAACACACGCGATAAACGAGGGAGCACTGTACACCAATGATTAGAGGTGTGCCAAAAAAATCGACTAATAAAAGAATCGAGATTCTCATTTATTAATCGAATTGAATCGATATTTAAGATCCAAAAATCGATTCTATTTAAATTAGAAATGAAGAAGAAGGGGAAAAGGCAGTTGTAGCCCACATGCTGTTTTTGTGGAAAAAGGCACTTACAATACAAAATTAATACATTTTTAAACAAAGAAAAAGACACTTTAATGTCTCTATTTGTCATTTTGTCTTGCAAAGCAGACTGGAGTACATCATGACAATGTTGCGCATATCTAAGTAAATTGAAGCAGAAATCATTTGTCAATCAAATAATTTTGAATCGAGAATTGAAAATCGATTCTGAATCGAATCGTAGACCCAAAAATTGTAATCGAATCGAATCAAATCGTGAGACAGTCAAAGGTTCCTAGCCCTACCAATGAACTCATTCACTGTTGTGAACCTTTACTGCTGTCGACAAATGTATTCGTCAAGTACGTTTTTTCAGGTATGTGGTCAAGAAGCGATGCTTTTACTAAAGAACAGGGAAAAAAATAGGAGTAATTTATTTTGTGGCAAAAGAAGAGAGCCTACTCTCTCCTTTGAACACTAAAATGGCCGCCAGTCAACGTGTTGAGTGGCCAGTTTGTTTCAGAATTGATTTGTAAGAAATATCAAATTGAGTCGAGTGTCTGGAACCCAACGAGCCAATCGCTGACGTTTGCCGTTTGCGTGTTTGCAGGCGGCATGCAAGGCCTGCAGTCGATGATGCGCCAGTTCCAGCAGGGGGCGGCGGGTAACATGAAAGGCATGATGGGATTCAACAACATGTGAGCGGGCGCGAACGGACGCCGTCAACCAACTGCAGCATGAGCTTCCTCTGGAGGCTGGAGATCGCCCTTCTTATACATATATATATATAAATAATTCTGATGATGCTGCATCCTGATTGGACGAGACCGGACAATGGGCGTGGCAAACCAAATATTTCTACTGGTCCGTTTTTACTTGGATGTGCAATGGGAGGTGATGGTGAGCTGAGTGATGTCGTCATCCCCTGTGAAACTTTTTCAAAAAGAAATAGAGCGTTCACATTCTCATATTGGCTCTTCATTCGTTTTGTGTCGGATTCTTTCGATTGAGTTGGATTAGTCATGTACAGGAAGCGCATTGCATTCGCTTAAAAAAATAAAAAATAAAAAAATAAAAACTTTTTCTGACCATTTTTTTCGGGGAGCTTTGTTTTTTTGTTTTGTTTTTTTAATAATTTTTTTTCTGTTTTATTCTGAAATGTTTTTCTTTTATTTTATATTTTTTTCTGTGGTTAAAAAATAAATAAATAAATAAGAAATCCGAAAAACGGGAAAAAAAATATTAAATATTCAGAAAAACAGAAAAAAAACATTATTCCAAAAAACAGAGTACCAACTGATGTTTTTCAGATTATTTTTATTTTTTTGTTTAACTCTGAACTCCAAGTGACTTGTTGCAGACCACTGACCTGTATATATGACTGGAAAGTTGTTTTTTTTTTTCTTTTTTTTCTTTTTTTTTTCTTTTCGCTTGTTAAAAAATAGTGACCACCCACATCCTGCCTCCGGCCCTATACTAACTGCCTACGAACTGTATATGTCCCCTCTGTACATATAGTTTATATGGAAGTCTGCTCGCAAGTTGGGAATAACAAGATGGCCGCCCTGCGCTTCAACGGCTTGCACTGGCGTGTATGGGCTATCGGCTATCCAGTCATATATACGGGTCAGTTAAGTCACCTGGAGTTCAGAGGTAAAAAATAAAATAAAATAAAATAAATAAATAAATACTCTGAAAAACAGAAGTTGGTGTTCTGTTTTTTGGAATATTTTTTTTCTGTTTTTCTGAATATTTTTTTTCCCTGTTATTCTGATTTTTTTTTTTCCATTAATTCAGTAAAACTGTTTTTCTCTAAGTAATTTTTTTGTGGTTTTTCTGACTAATTTTTTCCCTGTTTTTGGAATATATTTTTTTTATGACAGAAAAAAATATAAAAACTGGGAAAGAAAAAACTCAAAAAAAAATAATTTTTTCTCCTTTTCTTTTCTTCAAGTGAATGCAATACGCTTCCATAGTCATGACATTCATGTTCTCGCCTGGCTCAAAAATCTTTGTACTATCCTTGAAAATATGAAAAGTGAGATTCACAACGAGTTTGACTTTGTTGATGAAATCTTCACTCTATCTTCTTGATGCTCCATTCAGCTCAAATTTGTCGCCATCTTGTGGCAACCTGGTGCCAAGGAACCCATAAAGTTGCTGCAGAAGCTCCTGACAGCAAAATCTTCTACTTCTCACTTGTCAGCAATAAGTGGAGATGGAAACATTATAGAACACATCTTCGAATCACTAGATGGTAAAATTTGGGGGTAAATTTCAGCATTTGCTCGACTGTGACAGCAAACTTTTGAAAAACAAAAGGATTGGCTCCCATTTCAGTATTTGCTCAGTTGAACAAATACTAAATGCAAGAGTCAAATATTTTGCTTGTAATTCACATTTGCGTTGATGTATAAGTCCCAACATTTTCCGGACATCAGATTTATAATTTTCCCCATAAAAACAATAATGGGGTGTAAACCTCTAAATTGTCTGGTATACCAGGACTGATTTACATCTTTGACAAAAAAAAAAATGCAACAATGAAATAAAAGTATAAGAATTACGAGAAATAGAAGAAAAATACATGATTTACGTAAATTACATTCCAAATACATTTAAAAAAAAAAGACGTGATTTACATTCCAAAGATATCCATCGGTTACTTTAAAAAAAAATTTTTTTATCAATTCAAGAGCTCTTTTTTTATTTTATTTTTTTTTTATTTATTTTTTATTGAAACTGCATTTAACATTCACAGCATTGCAACAAACATCAGATCAAGGTTTACATCTTGTTTACATCCACAGTATTGGGGAAAAAAAAAATAAAGATAAAGAAAATAGCATAAGGCACAGAAATTCAATTAAGGTCAACAAAAGACAATTCACCAAGAATCTTCAATGTATATGTACTTTTCTTGTTTCTTGTCAACTTCAAGGAATTAATATACAAATTAAATACCACTTGAAACATATGAAAATTAGGAAAGGATTTGGAAATTCTTGTTTTATGGAAAGAAAATTTGCCAAATAGGAGTGTAAGATTTGTTATTATGCATGAAATTTGTAGTTACAGCTTTTGGATAAACTGTATGACACTTTTTTTTTTCTCACATACATACTTTTCAAAATCTCTCCAAAATTTTCATTGACACAGGGCAGTTACAAAATAAACGCAAAACTCTTTCAGATACATTTCCACAGAAGGTGCATTTATCATCTATGTCAGTAAATTTGGAAAGTGAATTATTGCAAGGATAAATGTTATGTAGTATTTTAAATTGACGACGTCTTATTTTACTTGAAATGCAGATTTGAAAAGGGCATAACCACGTTTTATCAATTCAAGAGCCCCCACTTCATATCTCCAGTGCGCCGTTGACGACGTGGCGGCTTCCGCCATGTTGTTTTGCTTCGTTGTCAAGCTCACGCGCACGCACATGCGCGCTGACACATATACACATTCACAAGAGTCCCTCACGCCCATCGTGAGTGTCCGTCCTCCACAGAATTCCGAGGTTCAAAGTGAACGTGTGAAGAGTGAACACGTGAACAGCGAGCTCTTTGCCGGGTGAACGAATCAAGCGGTGAGTGGCGTTTTTCAGACGTTTTGGTTTTTTTGGCGTGGTCTGCTCGCCTGTCTCTCGCCAGCAGCTAGCCGGCTAGCTAGCCTTTAGCATGCCGGTGCGGTGTCTCGCTCACCTGTCGGTGAACAGTTCAAAAGAGGGCGTGTCAACTAAATTATTATTATTTTTTAGGCTTTCCATATAAACGTTAATGGCTCATTGACGCGTTTGAATTACGTAGGTAGTAGTGGTACGTTCATGCTGCTGTAAAGGACGGAGACGTGACGTCACATGATTGACGCGACTGTGCCGCTGCGTGAAGTGTATTAGTTTGATTTGTCATCTTTTTTTTTTTCGTTTTTATTTCGTGTGTGGGCCCGAGTGTGAATAAAATTCGTGCGCTTGTTCTTATGTATGCAAAATGTCTGTGTTAAAGTTTGAGAAGGGTGTATAGATGTGTGTATGAAGTGTCATGTACATCTCATTGCGTGTGTTTTGAGTTTTTGTGTATATTTAGTGTGTTTGTCATGTTTTTGTGTATGTAAAGAAGAGTGTGCGCATAAGTTTGTGTATGCAGTGTGTCTGTGAAGTTGTTTATGACTTAGTGAGCAATTACTTGGCGGGCCACTAGGGGGAGCGCCTCATAAGAATGGCTGGGAAATGGACGCAAGTCTTCAGGCGAAGAAGAATCATCTTACTTTTTTATTATATTTATTTTTATTTTTTTTATTATTATATACTTATATATTTGTATATTATATTTTGTATTTGTTTATATTATTATTATTTTTTTTATATTTATTTAAAAAATTGTATATTTTTTTATTTATTTAATGTAATTTATTAATTATCGTGAGCCTTGCTCATGAGCCTTGCTCGTGAGCCTTGTATATCGTATCTGAAGGAAGCCAGAGGTTCCCACTCCTAATATCCACCCACCGAGGTGTCCCTAATAAAGTGGCGCCTCTCCCCCCTTTTGCAGTGTGAGTCGGAGGCGGCGGCGTTGCCATGGCGACCTTCCCCGAGTACATCGCCCTGAACGAGGAGCGCGACGGCGTGCGCTTCAGCTGGAACGTGTGGCCGTCCAGCCGGCTGGAGGCCACGCGCATGGTGGTTCCCGTCGCCGCCCTCTTCACGCCCCTCAAGGAGCGACCCGACCTGCCGCCCATCCAGTACGAGCCCGTCCTCTGCAGCCGCGCCACCTGCCGCGCTGTGCTCAACCCGCTCTGGTATGTAGGACTTTAGAGGCGGCCCGAAATGTGGTGGTTGTGTTTTTGATCCAGACCTTGTCTTGCAGCCAAGTGGACTACCGGGCCAAGCTGTGGGCATGCAACTTCTGCTACCAGAGGAATCAGGTATAGCGCTTCCGCTTGCACTCATCTTGTCGCACCAGTGCCAGGTCGGGTCCCACTTGCGCCTCACCTTCCTTCTTCCTCTCGCAGTTCCCGCCATCCTACTCGGGAATCTCGGAGGTGAACCAGCCGGCTGAGTTGCTGCCTCAGTTCTCTACCATCGAGTACGTGGTCCAGGTGAGTCAACCCGATTTCTTTTTTGCGGACCTCTGAAAAAGGGCTTCAATAAAATTACTTAAATTAAATAAAATTAAATTAATATTCCTCAGATATGACAATTTTTTTGCGGAACATTGCAAAAGTAATTAAATTAATAAAATTACTTATATATTAAACCCAATTAAATTAATATTCCTCAGAAATGACACAATTTTTTTGGTGTAACATTGAAAAAGAAAGTAAATAAATAAATAAAATTACTTAAATATTGAATCCATCCTTCCATCCATTTTCAAGCGGTCAGGAAATATTGAATCCAATTAAATTAATATTCCAAAAATAAAGACAGTAAATAACATATATGTACATATACATATAACATTGCAAAAATAAATACCATAAATAAATTAATGAATAAATAAAAACTACTTAAATATTAAACCTAATTAATATTCCTCAGAAATTATACATTTTTTGTGTAACGTTGAAAAAATAAAATAAATAAAATTACGTAAATATTAAATCCAATTAAGTTAATATTCCTCAGATATGACACAATTTTTGTGTAACATTGCAAAAATAAATAAATAAATAAAAGAAAATATTAAATCCAATTAAATTAATATTCCTCAGAAATTACATTTTGTTGTGTAACATTGCAAAAATAAATAAATAAAATTACTTATATATTAAACCCAATTAAAACTCATTCACTGCCAGTCATTATAGAAAATTTTTACATTTCCAATACTCACGTGATATTCCATTCAATAATTATATATAAACCGAATCTACCAAATAACAGAATAGACTCCCTACTTTTTGTCCCGTCCCGTTCTTTTATAATTGACAGCAGAAAAATGTAGGTTTGCCAAAATACAGCCATTTCTCCCATGGACTCTGAAACTGTGTTTATTTCCTATAAAATGGGGCAATGATGTCATCTACCGGTGGTTGGGCATCAGTAAAGTTGTTTCCAAGTTTGATATTTACAGTGGAGCATGCTCAGATTCGCCCCCATTTAGCACCGCTCTAAAAAATACAATTGACAAGTATACTTGTCAAAGGCAGTGAATGAGTTAAATTAATATTCCTCAGAAATGACACACTTTTTTGGTGTAACATTGAAAAAGTAAATAAATACATAAATAAATAAATTAAATTACTTAAATATTAAATCCAATTAAATTAATATTCCTCGGAAATGACACAATTTTTTGTGTAACATTGCAAAAGTCCATCCATCCATTTTCTTGACTGCTTATTCCTTAAAAGGGCCGCGGAGGTTGCAGGAGCCTATCTCAGCTGGCTTTGGGCAGTAGGCGGGGTACACCCTGGACTCGTTGCTAGCCAATCGCAGACATTGCAATAGTAAATACCGTAAATAAATAAATAAATAAATAAAATTACTTAAATATTAAACCCAATTAAATTTCCTCAGAATTTACACAATTTTTTGTGTAACATTGCGAAAGTAAATACCATAAATAAATAAATAGATAAATAAATAAAATTACTTAAATATTAAATCCAATTGAATTAATATTCCTCAGAAATGACACAAAATTGCGAAAGTAAATAAATAAAAAAATAAAAAATAATTAATAAATTAAGAAATAAAGTTACTTAATATTAAACTAAACTAAATTAAATTAATATTCCTCAGATATTGTGTGCCTCAAAAAGTCGAAACATAACATATGTTTTAAAATGTTAAAATTAAAGATATAATCCACATTATTCATAGAAACGTATGCAAAAGTGAGTCAGTTGCTGTTAGGGGTGTTAAAAAAAAAAATCGATTCGGCGATATATCGCGATACTACATCGCGCGATTCTCGAATCGATTCAATAATCGGCAGAATCGATTTTTTTTTTTTTTTTTTTTTTTTTTTTTTTTTTTTTTTTTTTTTTTTAGGATTCACACCTTGAGCATGGAAGAATGTTATATGAACGGCACATTAAGCCTTAATATTTTTATTTTAATACTGTTCAAACATGAAACAGATTACAACCTCTATAAGACTGAAATTTCAGATAAATAAATAATACATTTTCATATAAATCTTACATTCTCCAAGCTTACTGATTAGTATTTTCTAAATATGAATGAAAAAAAATCGCAACAATCGATTTATAAATTCGTATCGGGATTAATCGGTATCGAATCGTGACCATTCGTATCGGGATTAATCGGTATCGAATCGAATCGTGACCTGTGAATCGTGATACGAATCGAATCGTCAGGTACTAGGCAATTCACACCCCTAGTTGCTGTACAGATAAATGTCTTGCACAAGTAAGCTGCCGAGTTGACTGATGACTTGGGTCCATTTCCCCGCCGCTCTTAAGGCCTCAGTATACTTCTGCTTGAGGTTCACGCGGAGACGTCACGGCGGAGATCCGCTCGTGCGTTTGCCTTCCAACTTGTGCGCAATACACATCGGTGTCTGCTGGAGTTTCACACCAAGTCCCGCTGTCGCTATGGCTGGGGCGCCACAGTGTGGAGATTCCTCTGCATTTTACGACAAATTCAGGAAGTTAAATTTAATTCAGAAACACGAAACAAAGCCGGGGGGAGAGTAAGTTCATCACCGTGGCAATTAATTATTGCCAATTTGCGGTGTCGGCCGTAAACTCTCCAAAACACAACAGCCACGCTCTTACCCGGGATTTACACCGGATGAGGTTGCGGTGCGGTTGCGGTGCGTTACAGCGACGCAAGCTATTAGATTACATTCATTCGAATGGTGCAGTTTATGCCGCTTGCGTGTGCGTTGCGTGTCGACTGCGTCTCAGCTGCGGCGTGCCGCGGCCCTTCCGCAAGGATAGACCTATTTTCTATTTTTGCTGGATGCCGCAGCGGTAGGCCTCCGGCGAGTGGAAAGCTAGCACAAAACACATCGAGTGGGACAGAAAGACCAACGCAGTTTCAAAATAAATTTCCGGTTACCTTTCAAGATAAAACACTCGCCAGCTCCTATTTCGCAAGCATGTTAGCAAAACGTGATGTGGGCGTAGATGGGCCTGGAGTTAACGTGCGAGGTGCTCATTCACGGTTTAGACACCAGCGAACATGGATGAGGAGAGGTTTATATTGGAGGTGGAAAGCCACAAAATAATAAAAGTCCACCTCTCTTTCTGCTTCTCTGTTGAGCACAGACTTTGTGTGTTTGTCGTTTTTAATGCCACATGATCGTGCGCGGTCACGCGAGACACGGCGGGAAGTGGTCGGCGACGGAGCTGCCGGACCGCAGCTGTGCGGAAGCCGGTGTGGATTGGCCAAAAAATTGACGCGTCTGGAGCACGCAGTCAAGACGCACCGCACCGCAGCCACACCGCAGCCGCACCGCACACGCAACCGGTATAAATCCCGGGTTAGCGAACAGGTTTTTTTTTTTTTTTTTTTTTAAGTTGTTATTGTTTTCCGCCTCTCGTCCCAGGCACATATCCATATGCACAGCCGTGGTCTCCGAGCAGGAAGTCGATTTGCGCCGCCAGTTGCCTTCACGGAAACTATCTGGGCGGGGGGCGGGGAGAGAAAAAAAAAAGAAAAAAAAGCCGAATACGCCATCGAACGGACCAATCAGAAGCGAGCTACGCCCCGCCATCTACGGCTTGCAAGGATTGGCGACGTATGCACCGCAGCCGGCCACCAGCTACGCGGCACTTAAAATTCATGGCTCGCGTAGATCATGTGATCTACGCCGGTCATCAACGCGAGAGCAAACGTGGAAGCATAAATTAGGCTTTATGAGGCGCTCGCCCTAGTGGCCCGCCAAGTAATTGCTCAATAAGTCATGAACAATGGAGCCGTTATAGTGGCTGTATATTAACTACAAATATTGCAATACTTGCGTAGGCGTATCGATAATCTATCGGAAGAGAAAGTATCACAATTTATCACGATATCGATATATAAATGATTGAATGCAATTGCTGCTCTTGCACAGTAGAAATAAAGAGAAAGCCTGGAAGTAATCCACTATGTAACTAGAAATTGTGTGGCGACGTTGACATTGTGTCCAGCGCGGCCCCCAGATGCCGTTGGTCTTCCTGTACGTGGTGGACACGTGCATGGAGGAGGAGGACCTGCAGGCGCTGAAGGAGTCGCTGCAGATGTCCTTGTCCCTGCTGCCCCCCACCGCCTTGGTGGGTCTGATCACCTTCGGCCGCATCGTGCACGTCCACGAGCTGGGCTGCGAGGGCATCTCCAAGAGTTACGTCTTCAAGGGAACCAAAGACCTCGGCGCCAAGCAGCTGCAGGTACGCAAACAGCTAGCGTGCTACTAACCATTGATGATAATAGGGGATGCCAAAGGATTGATGCTAACCAGCTGCTGCTAACGGGATGATGGACTCAAAATCATTCATGCTACCGGATAATGCTAATTGTTGCTAACAGGCTGATGCTAACTTGATGACACTAACCTGATGGCAACCATATCCTAAGCGGATTTTATTAACATTAAAGGGATAGTTTGGATTTTTTTTTTTTACATGAATCTCTATTTCATCCTCACCTCCAGTGGTGTGCGATCATCACTGACTTACCCCTGACAGCGTTCTGTAACACGAGTTCTGGTCCGGTGTTGGACGAGAGGAAAATTGTCCGTCAAGTTGGCTGGGGCCACCTAAATTGTTTTTCTCCTAAAAAACAATCTGTGTTCAAAAGAGTGATACATTTGCATCACAAAACTCCCTCCTGAAAAAAAGTCAGACTCCATTACCGCCGGGCACTATGCCGGGCACTATTTTTCTGTTCGTTCGTATCACTGCGCTGCGCCCCGCATACAGCTGTAGACGCGCACTAATCTAAAAGTTGTCTTTTCGACGGTGGAAGGCAGGACTATCAGCTGTCTGCAGCGCGTCTATCAACTGTCTACAGGGCGATGCGCAGTGAGTGATACGAACGAACGGAAAAATAGTTCCCGGCAGTAATGGAGTCTGACTTTTTTTTTTCAGGAGGGAGTTTTGTGATGCAAATGTATCACTCTTTTGAACATAAATTGTTTTTAGAAGAAAAACGCTTTATTTAGGCGGCCCCAGCCAACTTGCCGGACTATTTTCGTCTCGTCCAACACCGGAGCAGAACTCGTGGCACAGAACACTGTCGAGGGTAAGTCGGTGCTGATCGCACATACTGGAAGTGAGGATGAGATTCATGTAAAAAAAAATCCGAACTATCGCTTTAATGCTAAACAATGCTAACTAAATGATACTATTATAACCGTTGATGATAATCATTTATGATAATGGTCGATGCTAATCATTGATGCTAAACAGACAAACCTCCCACCACTCTTCCGACCTTAAACTAACTGCCTACGAGCTGTCTCATCTGTACATATACCGTACAGTTTACACAGTAGTCTGCTCGCGAGATGGGAGGAGCAAGATGGCTACCCTGTGACTTCAACGCCTCGCACATGCTAGGTGTGCTAACGCGCTGTGTGGCTCACGTGCAGGAGATGCTCGGTCTGGCCAAGCCGGTGGCCACATCCCAGGGGCGAGGATCTCAAGCGCCCCAACAGCCGCAGTACAACAGGTGAGACTTCCGCCAAGGCCGCTCCTCCGGCGCCACACGCGGGACTTGAACGGTTGCGGGTTGTGCTTCCAAGGTTCCTGCAGCCTGTCCAGAAGGTGGACATGAACCTGACGGACCTGCTGGGGGAGCTGCAGCGCGACTCCTGGCCAGTGGTCCAGGGTAAGCGGCCCCTGCGCTCCCTGGGCGTAGCTATGTCCATCGCCGTCGGCCTGTTGGAGGTGAGTGCCGCTTGACAGGATGTCGGATCTTGGTGGCAAGGAACTATAAGGAGTAGGGATGGGTAGCCAAAACGGCACTTTTTGTGGTTATGGACCGATTTGGGTCGGTACCTGCGAGCACCGATTGATGTAAAATGAAACGGTGCCTTGTTTCGGTTCTGAAACACGTCTTTCAAAGTTGTGAGTGTGTGGGAGTGGAAGAGTTGACGATTTTCCAAGGCGCACTTGAACGCAACATTGACTGATGTCACCCACTCGCGCAGGACTTCACACGCTAAAAATACATTTACGGGTTCTGGAAACGAGCGAGGTTTCTGACAACTTCAAGCTCATCAACTGCACAAAAATGAAGTTATTAAGTTAACATCAATTATTATTATTATTATTATTATTATTATTATTATTATTATTATTGTTCATTGCAAAGAACTTTGATTCACACTTTGCTTTTTGTAATATTAACTAAGGTTTATTAATTATACCGAAATAATTGTAAAATATCGATTCCCAGGTACCGATTATTGGAACAGTGCCAGTTCATATGTGTAGCAGTGATAATTTCGTCATAATTTTTGTCAAATTATTCTTCAGACGAAAATTAAACGAAAACTAAAATAGAAGCCATTCGTTGAGACAATGACGATAACTAAAATTGACGGACAATTTCATCAATGACTAAAACAAAAATGAATATAATGCAGTGACGAAAACTCCTTCCCGTCATCAGTTGACAGCAAGTAGAAAAATAACTTTTTAAAAGTATTAATTGCGCATGAAAAATAATGAAGTTATCAAATTCATTCTGGACAAAATATAAACTTTTCACAGCTGAAAATTGTTCAGTGTTAAGTATTCCTTCAAACTACAGTTCCAAATAAGTGTGTTCTAATTTTCTGTATAAAAGTTGAATGCTGATGGAAAATATCAACTAAACTTAAATTGCTCTTTTTTTGTCAACTAAAATTGGATTAAAACTAAAATAAAATCAGATGACTAAATTATGATGACTAAAACTGTAATTAACTTTAGTCAAAAGACTATAACTAAAACTAAATTTAAAATTTCTTGTCAAAATTAACACTGAACCGTAGTTGACGTGTATTTTTATGTTGCATTAGTGCACCTTCCCCAACACGGGCGCGCGCATCATGACCTTCATCGGCGGTCCGGCCACGCAGGGTCCCGGCATGGTTGTGGGGGACGAGCTCAAGGCCCCCATCAGGTCCTGGCACGACATCGAAAAGGACAACGCCAAGTTCATGAAGAAGGCGGCCAAGGTGAGTGAGAACGCGGGCTGGTTAGCGTTTAGCGTTAGCATCCTCCCACCACTCAGCTGACCTTCTCGTGCGCATTAGCATTACGAGTCGCTGGCTAGCCGGGCGTCTGCGAGCGGCCACGTGATGGACATTTACGCCTGCGCGCTGGACCAGACCGGACTCCTGGAGATGAAGTGCTGTGCCAACAACACGGGGTAAGCACACACATATACGCACACACACAAACACAGGTGTATTTTTGGAATAAAGGCTTTTGCCCCACACTGCTCTTGAAACCTGGAGCAAGTTTGTTAGCCCTTTGCGTTAACTCACTCACTCCCAGCAGCCATTTTCACTGAAGCAACCCCCTTCGCTCTTGGCTGTTTTGCTGGATTTTGACTGATTTTTCAAGGCCCACACAATATTGTGTTCTATTGCTGTAAAAATATGGAACCTACCAAAAGAAAGATTAGAGTGTCTTCTTTCTTTCTGTCTCTTTTTTTTTGGGGGGGTATATTTGTATCTATTTCCGTTTTGCAGCAATTAGCATTAGAATATAAGCTAAGTTTCATCATTATTCACATTCCTGGTGTCAAAAAGAGCGTGTTGCAACATGGCCCTGGCTGGTGTTAATTACAGACTATCTGGCGATTCCATCCGTATCACGATTGGTCATGATTTGATTTGATACCAATGAATCCCGATATGAATCTGTAAGTCGATTATTTCAATTTTTTTCTTCTCAAGCTCAAATTTAGAAAATACTAATCAGGAAACTTGGACGTGTACACTGTAAGATTTGCATGGTAATGTATTTATCTGAAACTTCAACACTGTATTTAATAGGGGTGTGCCAAAAAATCGATTCATTAAAGAATCGAGATTCTCATTTATTAATTGAATCGAATTGATATTAATATCCAAAAATCGGTTTTATTTAAATTAGAAATGAAGAAGAAGGGGAAAAGGCAGTTGTAGTCATCATCAGTCGACAAAAAGTAGAAAATTTACTATTTAAATGTATTAATTGTACATGAAAAAATAATGAAGTTATCAAATTAATTTTGGACAAAATATCAACTTTTCACTGCTGAAAATTGTTCAATGAGTCAAGTATCCTTTTAAAACATCGATTCGGCCGCATATTGAATCGATCTTAGCACCCCTAGCGATTTCTAAAACTGCTGCCACCTGCTGGCCGTTTTTTTAATAACTACCATTTATTTAAGCCACCTCTTCATGTTGGAAGCTCTATCAAAGCCTTCTGAATGCTCTTGCATAAAAAACAAACAAAAACATGTAAACACGTTTTTGGGAGTGAAGGACGAAGTTTGGGTTTGAACGAGTTAATCGGTACTAAGTTAGGTCTTCAAACTATTCATATAGACAGTTTTGTAGATGTTTAAAACTGTCAATTATTCATAATTGGCAGCATTTGCAGCAGCGCTTGGACCCCTTTTTACTGTCTTGCCACGTCTACTTTGACCATTTGGTGTGTGTGCGCGCAGAGGTTACATGGTGATGGCTGACTCGTTCAACACGTCGTTGTTCAAGCAAACCTTCCAGAGAGTTTTCGCCAAAGACGTCCAAGGCTCCTTCAAGATGGCCTTCGCCGCCACGCTGGAAGTCAAGGTCTGAAAAACGGCGCGTTTAAAGCGGTCCATGTTGCCGTAAAGAGAGAAATGAAATCCACCCTGCGCTTTTTTCCTTTCAGACATCCAGGGAGGTGAAAGTGTCCGGAGCCATCGGACCCTGCGTGTCCCTCAACGCCAAAGGACCCTGCGTCTCTGAAAATGTACGCTGACGTTCATTTGAATCATTTGTCAGGAGGATTTCTTTCTTTCTTTCTTTCTTTCTTTCTTTCTTTCTTTCTTTCTTCTTCGAGCTGTGTCACTCGTTCAAAGCGCGTCCACACTGACGTGCACGGCTTCCACTAACAACATGGATGCAGACGGATGCGTTCATAAGCATTACAAGTCATTTATTGATTAAATTCACTCCTTAAATACATGTACAATGTTGAGAGGCATTCAAAATGTCAATACAAATTGTTATTCATCCAGTGCAAGGTTATTTTAGTGAACTAAAACTAGCGGAAAAACTTAAAACAAAAATTCAAAAAACAGTTTTGTTAATGAAATAAAAACAAAAATGCTTTGTCAGAAACAAAAACTCACTGAAAACTACATTTTATGTTGACAAAACTATAATTATAGCAAAAAAGACCCTTATTTTCGTCTTTGGTAATTAATTTAATGTATGAGCCTTTGGGGATGATTTGAAATGTGATTTTTAGTATTTATTTTGATAAGAACTGGGATAATGATGTTTGAAAGTGTGTCGCACAGTAGTGATGTCATCGAGCAGCAGCCAATAGAAAAGCACCTACAGTAGGGCTGGGTTCAAAATATTGATATGTCGATATCATATCGATACGCCTTTTCATATCCCAATATCGATACATAAAACCATGTATCGATATATCGATTAACCCCCTCCCCACCCCCACAACACATCCAACACACACACACACAACGTTCCCGAGCCCGCGCCACTTACAAGAAAGCCAGTATCGATTGTCTCCCCACCCGCCCACTCCCCTCAACCACCACTGGAACATTTGCATAAAACTGTCACAACAATCTGCAACTAGTCCAGACTGTACTGCCCCAAGCCGGCTGGGATAGGCTCCAGCACCCCTGCGACCCTTGTGAGGAAAAGTGGTTAAGAAAATGGATGGATGGATGTCACAATGTGAATGTCATGAGTGTCAGTTTTTTTGTCACTTCATTTACACAGCCTGAACTGTTGTTGTAATTGGTTTAAATTAATATTTATTGTGTTTATAAGGCCATGTTATATAAAACAGATTATTAGTGTAACTGCAATGGATTCAATTCTTAATGGAAATATTCATATTTTTACTAATGCATTAAATTAGAAGCAAGAAGTTTCTACTATTTGCAGCATTGGTACTTTAGACTGTCTAAATTAGGTGCTGCATGAATTCCTCAACTGAATCGAAAATCGTTGTGAATCGAATCGAATCGATTTTGGAAATCTGAATCAATACCCAGCCCTAACCTACAGATGATGTTGCTCCCTCCCGCTGTTTTTTAAATGTTGCGCACAAGTAATACACATTAAAACAAAAAACAAAAACAAAAACAAAAAAACTAAAACTAATACAGAAACTAAAATTAAGCATTTATTGAAGAAATAAAGCTAATAAAAACAAACAGAACTGCCCTGAAAACTAATTAAAACTAACTAAATTTAAAAGACAAAACCCAAAATGAAACTAGAGCTGCGAGCAGCTATAAAGGGCCCTCGCAGCCCGGGCCACGTTGGGTACTTGCACGTTGGGGTACTTGCACATTGGGGTACTGGCACATTGGAAGCAGAATTTCTTTGAAAATGGCATATATAACTGAATGTTGTCATAGAGATAGCTTCAGGCCTTGACTATAAACATACATGTCAAGTTTGGGATTTTTTGGAGCATGTACCCGAGAGTTATTAAGCATATCATTTTTCATTGCGAAACACAAATTTTGATGCCCCGCCCTCATCATATAGTATTTAGAAAAGTCAAGATTTTTCCCCCTGTCATTGGCTCAGGTCTTGACATAGCCCAGGTCAAGTCTGAAGTCAGTCGGATGAAACGTGTAGGAGAAGTGGGCAAAAGTATGCCCCCTGTAGATGTGCTAAAATCGTAAAAAATGGGACATTCAAAAATTCGTAGCTCACTTCCTGTTCATTTTAGCATATGGGTCCAAGAGACTTTTTTTTTGTAGGTCTTGGGCTCCCTCATACACCTAAAAATTTTCGTAGATCTTGCTTAAACGTACAACCGGGGCTACTTCATTAAAATTTTCTGGGGGCGCTATTGAGTCATTTTTGTAAAAATAGCACAATCCAGGATAAAATATCGCTCATTTTGCCAGGCCAGATGTGTGTGCCAAGTTTCATGCGTTTCTATGCCGGTTTAGGCCCTCAAAATTGGTGTTGTTTTCTTGGCGAACAGCGCTTAGCCACGCCCACAGCGATTCGCGAAAACTCACAAACTTCGTGTTGTGACATCATGAAGACCGAAACCCTCATCTGAGCAAATATGAGGTAGGTGCAGTTAATGTGGTTGGAGAAAAACATTGAAGAAAAATCGTAAGAAAAAAAATTGCCAGAAGGTGGCGCTATCAGTAAGATGAAATATAAGTTCGTAGATGTCTTAGGGGCTGGACTCTCATCAAATGTGTGAAATTTTGAGAAGATAGGATTACCTGGGTCAAGTAAAAGCAGCTTTTATTGCCACGAAAAATTACCAGACTTTGCGGCACCGTAGCGGCCACGCCCTTTGGCGAAAAGTTACAATATTAGGTGTGGGGCATGATCAACATCTTAAGGCTTGTCTGACCAATTTTCAACTGGATCCCTTCAAAGAGCTTGGCACAGTAGCTAAAAACGTAAAGTATGACATTTATTGTCACCACTAGGTGGCGCTATATATATAACAGAATTGTATCATATAGATGTTTTCAGGCCGTGACTATTAAGTTGCGTGAGAAGTTTGAGATTTTTTGGAGCTTGTTCATGGGAGTTATTCAGCATTTTGTCTTTCTGGACAAATTAAATTTTAAAATCAATATTTGATGCCCCGCCCCCGTCATATAGTATTCCAAAAAGTCAAGATATTTTGCCCAGTTGTTGTCTTGGGTCTTGAGATGATACATGGCAAGTTTGAAGTCAACTGCAAAGGGGGAAAAAGTATGACCACAGTGAATGTGCCAAAATTGGACATTCAAAAATTCATAGCTCACTTCCTGTACATTTTAGGAAATGGCATTCCACTGACTTTTTTTTGTGCGTCTCGGGGTGCTACACGTGCCTGGCAATTTTCGTAGCTCTCGGTCAAAAGGGCCGGGATTGGTTTTTATTTTTCTACGCTAGGGGGCGCTATAGAGTCGCATTGTTATGGCAACTACATAATATCAAATTTTTCGCCGGGCCCGAAGAGACTGCAAAGTTTGGTGAGTTTTCGTAAATGTTTAGGCCCTCAAAAATGCGATCGTTTACGGAGAAGAAGAAGAAGAAGAATTCTTACAAAAACAAGAGGGACCTCGCAGCGGTCGCTGCTCGGGCCCTAATAAAAACAAACTAAAATGGAAAAATTCCAAATCTATAATAACCCTGATTCAATGTTGTGTCACTATAACACAATTCGCAATAATAAATGTGATCAAAGTGTATGTATTTGTGGGGACTGGAGTCCACGAGTTGCTTCATGGTCCAAATACTGATTGCTCTGAATTTTCAAAAGGAAAAAATATGCTCTTCCTGTCACCAATGTATAACATAGAACACTAATGCCAACCAGTGGCAGAAAATTACCTCAACACAAATCTGTGAACCGTACCTGTAACTTTATACCTTTATGAACTCCTTTCTATAAAGTGACTATCAATGACCGCATTTGTATTTAGTAACCATATTTGTCCACTTTTATGTTGATGAACAAAAGTCTGAAAAATCAGTTGAAATTTGAAAGGTGATTTCATCGTTTTTATGATATATAGTTATATTATAGTTCTTTTGTTGTTGTTTGTCAACATGATGCTTGTCGACATCGCCGCGTTTTCCTGCTATTAACGCCACGTTTGTGCAGGAGATCGGCAGCGGGGGAACGAGCCAGTGGAAGCTGTGCGGTTTGGACCCCAGCACGACACTCGCGCTCTACTTTGAGGTGGTCAACCAGGTACACCACAACAACAACAACAACAACAACATTATTCCTGCCATCACAACACTCAAGTCAGCAGACAATGCAAATAAGTGGATTACAAAAAAAAAAAGCCCACTAGAACAGCTGTAAAGAGTTTGTGCACACTTGTGCAACTACATTCACTCGTACTTGTAAAATATATATATATATTTTTTTGTGTTGTACAGATTATAAGAAACATTAATGCCACGGTGGAAAAAGTTTTAAAATGTTATCTTGCTTTTACTTCTTATAGCATGCAAAAAGTATCATTTGAACTGGGGTGTGTAGACTTTTTTTTTCCCAGCCATTGTGAAAGCAATTTTATTTATTTTTTTTGGTTTGTGCCGTTAGCACAATGCGCCCATCCCTCAAGGCGGCCGTGGAGCTCTGCAGTTCGTCACGCAGTACCAGCACGCGTCAGGACAGCGACGCATACGCGTCACCACCATCGCCAGGAAGTAAGACCGGCACGCACACACGCATTGCGCGGGAAGTAGCTCCTTACCTGCCGTGCTGACAAAATGTGACCCGCTCCGGCAAAAGGGTCCGCATGTCGGCAGGCTCAATCTAGAGATATGGGCGATATTAGACAGTTGGACATTTTTTGTCAGTTTTGACATTTCTCCACAAATAGCCTCCCTTGAGGTCTCTAGTTTCATTTCCAAGCAGCATAAAAGTCAAAATTGTAATAGAAGATTTTATATCCAGCATCGGTTCTTGGCATTAGCATAAAAAAAATAAAAAATCTAAATATATTCAATATAAGGATGCAAGGTGGACAAATCGAACCCAGAGATTTAAGTGAGATTAAAAAAATAAATAAAAAATATAAACGAGGAGGACGCCACATACTTTTTGGTAGCTTGTTAAAAGTCGCGTGTGATGATGTGACTAACGTACGCGTATGCGGGGCAGCTGGGCGGACGCGCAGACTCAGATCCAGAGCATCGCCGCGTCCTTCGATCAAGAGGCGGCGGCCATCTTGATGGCCCGGCTGGCGGTTTACCGCGCCGAGACGGAGGAGGGGCCCGACGTCCTCAGGTGGTTGGACAGGCAGCTCATCCGATTGGTGAGTGCGTGTGTGCTTGTACATAATACATAGTGAGGACCAAAATACGTCTTTATCCAACAGAATGAGGACATTTTTGTGAAGTGAGGACATTTTGGCCAGTCCTCACTTTGCAAGACCTCTTTTTGAAGGTCAAGACTTGGTTTTAGAGTTTAGGTTTGAATTGGGTTATGGTTGGGGTTAGGGTAAGGGTTAGGTTTAGGCAATCATTTTTGATGGTTGCGGTTAGGGTAAGGCTCTAGGAAATGCATTATGTCAATGGATGTCCTCACAAAGATATATGTACAAGGATGTGTGTGTGTGTGTGTGTGTGTGTGTGTGTGTGTGTGCGCGCGGGATGGATCAGCACATGATTGGTCGCCTTCACTAAAATGCTCATGTTGGCGCCATATTTCTTTATCCTTTTGTTTTTAATTTTTGGTTTGTGATGCCTTGTTTTGGGGCAAAAAGTTTGAAATAGGAAGTTGAAACGTCAAATTTTGCTGTAAGTGACTGTTGTATGTTTCGCCACAGTGTCAGAAGTTTGGCGATTACCACAAAGACGATCCCAACTCCTTCAGGTTCTCCGAGACCTTCTCACTGTACCCTCAGGTGAGACCGGACCGGAGCGGAAGTGGGCGTTCCCGATTCCTGACATATGTGTTTGTGTTTTCAGTTCATGTTCCACCTGAGGCGCTCGCCCTTCCTGCAGGTGTTCAACAACAGTCCGGACGAGAGCTCGTACTACCGTCATCAGTTCAACCGGCACGAGTTGACGCAGGCGCTCATCATGATCCAGCCCGTCCTCTACGCATACTCCTTCCAGGGACCGCCCGAGGTCAGTCTCGTCAAGTGACAAGCACTTGACGCTTGAGAACATTTTATTTCTTTTCATTTGACCTCGTGTTTACAAGCACGTGCACACAAAGACCTCAAGTGGTGCTCAAGCACCTTCCCCTTCGCCCTGGCCGTGAAGACTCTTATTTCATTTGCAGCCCTTTTTTTTCCATTTACAAATATATATATATATTTTTGCAACTTTTTTTTTTTCATTTGCATATATTCTTTGCAATCCTTTGTTCCATTTTGCATATAATTCTTTTGCAACTTTTTTTTTATTTATTTGCATGTAATTTATTTGCAACTTTTTTTTAATTGCATATTTTTGCAACCCTTTTTTCACATTTACATATATTTTTAGGGCCAGCGCAGCGACCGCTGCGAGGTCCCTGTTGTTTTTGTAAAAATTATTATTATTAGGGCCCGAGCAGCGGCGGCACCGGCGGCGGTGCCGCTGCGAGGCCCTATTGTTTTTGTAGGAATTCTTCTTATTAGGGCCCGAGCAGCGACCGCTGCGAGGTCCCTATTGTTCCTGAAGGAATTCTTCTTCTTCTTCTTCTTCTTCTTCTTTTTATGGCCCGAGCAGCAGAGGCAGCGGTGCCGCTGCGAGGCCCTATTGTTTTTCAAGGAATTCTTATTATTCTTTTTCTTTATTATTCTTTTCCGCAAACAATCACATTTTTGAGACACTAAAGCATGGCAAAAACATTTACAATTTAGACAGTTTCCTATTTCACAGTACCCCTACATGCAAGTACCCCGGCGTGCAAGTACCCCAACGTGGCACGGGTTGCGAGGGCCCTTTACAGCTGCTCGCAGCTCTAGTTAGGGCCCGAGCAGCCACCGCTGCGAGGTCCCTCTTGTTTTTGTAAGAATTATTAGGGCCTGAGCAGCGACCGCTGCGAGGTCCCTCTTGTTTTTGTAAGAATTATTATTAGGGCCCGAGCAGCGACCGCTGCGAGGTCCCTATTGTTCCTGAAGGAATTCTTATTAGGGCCCGAGCAGCGGCGGCACCGGCGGCGGTGCCGCTGCGAGGCCCTATTGTTTTTGTAGGAATTCTTCTTATTTATTAGGGCCCGAGCAGCGTCGGCGGCGGTGCCGCTGCGAGGCCCTGTTGTTTTTCAAGGAATTCTTATTATTCTTTTTCTTTATTATTCTTTTCCGCAAACAATCACATTTTTGAGACACTAAACGTGAACGAAAACTCACCAAACTTTACACGCAGATTGGGCCTGGCGAAAAATTTGATATTTTAAAGTCGCCATACATGATAACAGAAAAATGGCTCTGTTGCGCCACCTACATAGGTTTAACGGATCCCTGTCCCGCTACGAAATGTGTACCCTAAAATAGACAGGAAGTGAGGTATGAGTATTTGAATGTCCAATTTTGGCCCATTTTTGCACATTTACAGGGGTCATACTTTTGCCCGCTTCTCCTACACGGTTAACCCGATTGACTTCAAACTTGGGCTGTACCATCTCAACACCTGGGACAACATCATGGTAAAAAATCAAAAGTTTTTGACATACTATATGATGGTGGCGGGGCATCAAATTTACAGTTTCAAAATTCTTACTTAACGAAGCGTTGCCGGTGGTACGTTTAATCTAGAGCTACGAAAATTGGTACACATATGTAACAGACTATGATCTACAAAAAGGCCTGTTGGTGCCATATGCTAAACCTAACAGGAAGTCCGCCAGAGGCGAGGCATCGAATTTTTTGTTTCAAAATTCTAACTTAATGAAGCATTCCCGGCTGTACATTTCACCTAGAGTTACCAAAATTTGAAGACATATGTAACAGCCCTCAAGGTACAAAAAACTCTTTTTGAACCATATGCTAAACCGAACAGGAAGTCCGCCATTTTGATTTACTTTGGAACGTGTTGCCATTTTTTGGGCCATTTCATAGGGGTCTTATTTTAATGAACTCCTCCTACAGAGTTTATCCGATCATCTCCAAACTTGGTGTGATTCATCTTAAGATGTTGAAGATGAAAAGTTATTGAAAGCTTTTTATTTCGTCGCACGCTGTTGCCGTGGCATGCACAGTTTGCAAAGGAAAAAATTCCTTCTTAATGAAGCATTCCCAGTTGTACGAAGCAGCTAGAGCTACGAAAATTTGGAGACAAATGTAACAGCCCACGATGTACAAAAAAAGTCTCTTGGTGCCATGTGCTAAACCCAACAGGAAGTCCCGTAGGGGCTGGGCATCACATTTTGAGCTAAAAAACTCCTCTTTAACGAAGCATTCCCGGTTGTACGTTTCACCTAGCGCTATGATAATTTAGAGGCATACACAAGAGCCCACGATGTACAAAAAAAGTCTCTTGGAACCATCTGCTAAACCAAACAGGAAGTCCGCCATTTTGATTTACGTTGGGATTTGTAGCCATTTTTTGTGGCCTTTTTTAGGGGTCATACTTTAACGAACTCCTCCTACAAAATTTATCCGACTGTCTTCAAACTTAGTGTGCTTCATCTTAAGATGTTTAAGATGCAAAGTTATCGAAAGTGTTTTATTTTGTCGCATGCCGTTGCCATAGCGGTGCATTGTTTGCCAAGTAAAATGCTGCTTTTTTTTTTTTTTTGTCTAAACATGCGAAAACTCATGAAACTTTGCACACACATCAAACTTGCCATAAAAATTTACATTTTAGAGAGTTTTTCTGCAATTTTCAATAAATGGCTCAATAGCGCCATCTCGACATTTTTATGAAGCTTTTGGAAATGTATGATTCAGCTAGATGTGAAAAAATTTGGATACCTATCAGCCTAAGACTTACAAAAAAGTTTCTAAAGCCATATGCTAAACCAAACAGGACGTCTTCCATTTTGATTAACTTTGGTATTTGTTGCCATTTTTGGGGCCTTTTATAGGCATCATATATTCTTTGGCGCGTTTCATCTTAAGATATTTAAGATGAAAAGTTATTGAAATTTTTTATTTTGTCGCACGCCTTTGCTGTAGCGATGCATTGTTTGCAAAGATTTTTTTTTTTATATGATTCAGCTAGATGTGTGAATATTGGGAGGCATACCTATCAGCCGAATACCTAGACAAAGTATTCCATAGCAATGTGAACAAACACAAAAAGCATGGCAAAAACATTTACAATTTAGACGGTTTCTTATGAAACAGTGCCCTAACGTGCCAGTACCCCGACGTGCAAATACCCCAACGTGGCACGGGTTGCGAGGGCCCTTTATAGCGGCTCGCACCTCTAGTTATTCTTCTTCTTTATTCTCCGCAAACGATCGCATTTTTGAGGACCTAAACATTTACGAAAACTCACCAAACTTTGCAATCTCTTCGGGCCCGGCGAAAAATTTGATATTATGTTGTTGTCATAACAACGCAACTCTATAGCGCCCCTAGCGTAGAAAAATAAAAACCAATCCCGGCCCGTTTGACCGAGAGCTACGAAAATTGGCAGGCACGTGTAGCACCCCGAGATGCACAAAAAAGTCAGTGGAAGCCATTTCCTAAAAAGTAAAGTGAGTTATGAATTTTTGAATGTCCAATTTTGACCCATTTTGGCACATTCACTGTGGTCATACTTTTTCCCCCTTTGCAAACAGTTTTAATCCGATTGACTTCAAACTTGGCATGTATCATCTCAAGACCTGAGACAACAACTGGGCAAAATATCTTGACTTTTCGGAACACTATATGACGGGGGCGGGGCATCAAATATTGCCTTTAAAATTTCATTTGTCCAGAAAGACAAAATGCTGAATAACTCCCATGTGCAAGCTCCAAAAAATCTCAAACTTCTCATGCAACTTAATACTCACGGCCTGAAAACATCTATATGATAAAATTCTGTTCTATATGTAGCGCCACCTAGTGGTGACATTAAATGTCATACTTTACGTTTTTAGATACTGTGCCAAGCTCGTTGAAGGGATCCAATTAGAAATTGGTCAGAAAAGTCTGAACATGTTGATCATGCCCCACACCGAATATTGTAACTTTTCGCCAAAGGGCGTGGCCGTTACAGTGCCGCAAAGTCTGAAGATTTTTCGTGACAATAAAAGCTGCATTAACTTGACCCAGATGATCCTATCTTCTCAAAATTTCACACAATTGATGACAGTCCAGCCCTTAACTCATCTACAAACTTATATTTCATCTTACTGATAGCGCCACCTACTGGCAATTTTTTTTCTTAGGATTTTTCTTCAACGTTTTTTTCCAACCACGTTAACTGGACCTACCTCATATTTGCTCAGATGAGGGTTTCCGCCTTCATGATGTCACAACATGAAATTTGTGAGTTTTCGTGAATCGCTGTGGGCGTGGCTAAGCGCTGTTCGCCAAGAAAACAACGCCGGTTTTGAGGGTCTAAACATGCACAGAAACTCATGAAACTTGGCGCACACATCTGGCCTGGCAAAATGAGCAATATTTTATCGTAGAATGTTCTATTTTTTAAAAAATGACTCAATAGCGCCCCCTAGAAATTTTTAACGAAGCAGCCCCGCTTGTACGTTTAAGCAAGATCTTTGGAAATTTTTAGGTGTATGAGGGAGCTACAAAAAAGTCTCTTGAACCCATATGCTAAAATGAACAGGAAGTGAGCTACGAATTTTTGAATGTCCCATATTTTACGATTTTAGCACATTTACAGGGGGCATACTTTTGCCCACTTCTCCGACACGTTTCATCCGACTGAGTTAAGACTTGACCTGGACCATGTCAAGACCTGAGCCAACGACAGGGGGAAAAATCTTGACTTTTCGAAATACTATATGATGAGGGCGGGGCATACAAATTTCTGTTTCGCACTGAAAAAGGATATGCTTAATAACTCCCCGGTACATACTCCAAAAAATCCCAAACTTGACATGTATGTTTATCATCAAGGCCTGAAAGTATCTCATTGACAACATTCAGTTATATATGCAGCGCCACCTAGCCCTTGAGGCATGAAAAAAAAAATACCCCACTTACGGTATTTTTACAAAAATTGTAAAATCATTCTCAGTGTGATAACTAAGTCATTTATGAATATTCTTTTGCTGTCCACCACTCAAAATGTTCACTGGCATCAGACCTATCCAAACATATGTATTTTTTATTTAGTTTTATTTATTTTTGATAGCCTCTATAGACGTTAAAAGCAGTATCATGACTGAAGGATATGCTTAATAACTCCCCGGTGCATGCTCAAAAAAAATCCCATACTTGACATGTATATTTATAGTCAAGGCGTGAAGGTATCTCTATGATAAAATTCAGTTATAAATACAGCGCCACCTAGTCCTTGAGGCATAAAAAAAACAACAACCCCACTTACGGTATTTTGTACAAAATTTGTAAACTCATTGTAAGTGTAATAACTAAGTCAGCAATTCACGAAAACTCACAAACTTCATGTTGTGACATTTATTCACTCAAGGACGCATCTGTTGAGGAAGGACGCATCTGTACTTGCTCCTGCACTCGCTCGTGAATCTAACTACTTGTTGATTTTTGCATTGGGATTTTTAACTACATTGTTGCAGAATGCCTGGCGGAAAAAGAGCTGACGAGAATGAGGAGATAAAATCTTCTCTTAAAAAACTCAGTGGAATGGTTGCCGAATTACTTGAAATGAAGAAGAGCATTGAGCCACTTCTTCAGGAAATACAGCAATTGAAGAAAGAGACACAGGAAAAAGATCGACGCATTGTTGCCTTGGAACAAAAAGTGGATGATTTGGAACAAAATCTTCGTATCAATGATGTGATAGTCACCGGTATCAAGATCAAGCCGCGCCGTGGCCCTTTGAGAGCTGCGGCTAGCACGAGCACGGAAGATTCTGACCAATATTCAGGGAACGAGACTGTGGAACAGCAAGTGACACTTCAACTCAGAGATTTGGGATTAACTGTTGATCCTGCGCACATTCAGATGTGCTTTTCGCTTCCAACTGGAGGGACACGACCACCGGCAGTTCTGATCAGGTTTGTTGACAGAAAGAAAAAGATTGCTCTTTGGAGAGACCGTCACAAGCTTCGTGGGAAACATGTCTACATCAACGAAAACCTCACCAAACGAAATGCTGACATCGCCAAAAAGGCTCGACAAATGAGAAAGAATGGACTTATCGAAAGCACGTGGACAAAAGACTGCCGAATTTTTATTCAAACTAAAGATAACTCTGGTCAACTAAAAACACGAATCGTGAAAGGAGCTGAGGAATTGGCAGCGCTTGAGAGACAACAGTAATTCACAATATCACAACAACAACAACATCACTAATTACCCAAAGCTGGAGTTGTATATGATTATTTGCTGACTTTGCCAAGGCTAACTCTTGTTTATACACCTGCATTGATAACATGTATTGCTGTTCCCGTTTGAATCTAAATATTGTCTGGCTCGAATTCCGTTTGGACATTTGTTCTAACAGTCAAGGCTACATGATAAGGCTGTATTGTGGCTCCAATGAATCTGCTGTCAATACGCAAAATGGGGGTTGGTGGTCTGGTTCCTGGAATGCAGCTGGCGTGGGCCGCTCTGCTGGGTGAGCTAGGCTGGGCAGCGCACAGGAGTCATCAGATCCACAGCATGCTAGCAACCAGTGGTGCTACCTGACCAGAATCGAGTGCTGAAATTGCTTGAAAGCAATGGGCCGAATGCAAGCCGATCTACTCTTCTGGAAAGCACAACATGTGTGAAAGCTGATCCGAGGTCAGCGAAGACCCTACTGGTGAAAGAGAAGAATTGCGCTTGCCTTGGCTGCTCGCCTGGCGGGGTGGGCTTGCTGGTGGCGTCTGGGGACCGACTCACCAGTGCCAAATGACTGGGACTAGCCACAATCTACACACGGACATTCAAGATGAACTGAGCGAGCAGTGTCTGGGATAGTATGGGATGGATAACGATAAAAATTAATGACTATTCTAAATAATGTATATGATTGATGCGTTATAGTAATGGGTCGATGGGGACGGGTCTCGAATAAGCTTCGGCTTCTACCCGTCAGCCCTTCTTTCGGATGTCAATGTTGCAAATGATGTGATGTGATTGATGTAAACTGTAATGTGTCCGAAAGGAAAAAATGAATAAACTAAACTAAATATTCTTTTACTTTTTCCACTACTCAAGATGTTCACTGGTATCAGACCGATCCAAACATATGTACTTTTTTATTTTGTTTTATTTATTTTTGATCGCTTCTATGGACAATAAAAGCAACATCGTGCAATGAGTACGAGCGATGACGGGTATATATACTTTAGCAAAAAATACCAATCAGGTCAACTCATTCCCTAAAAATAAAAAAGGACGCTGATTTTTGCAGATCTTAACAATCACCAAAACCCATTGAGCTTGACACACACATCACACTTGGCAAAAAAAATCCACATGTAAAGGTTTATCATGCCATGTTAAAAGAAATTTTGCTCCTAATGTGCCAGTACCCCAATGTGCGAGTACCCCAACGTGCAAATACCCCAATGTGGCCCGGGCTGCGAGGGCCCTTTATAGCTGCTCGCAGCTCTAGTTCGTCTTCTTCTTCTTTATTCTCCGCAAACGATCGCATTTTTGAGGACCTAAACATTTACGAAAACTCACCGAAATTTGCACACTCTTCGGGCCCGGCGAAACATTTGATATTCTGATGTTGTCATAACAATGTTACTCTATAGTGCCACCTAGCATAAAAAAAATAAAAACCAATCCTGGCACGTTTGACCTAGAGCTACGAAAATTGGCAGGCACTTGTAGCACCTCGGGACGCACAAAAGATCAATTGGGACCATGTAGCGAAAATGTACAGGAAGTGAGCTATGAATTTTTGAATGTCCGATTTTGGCCCATTTTTGCATATTCACTGTGGTCAGACTTTTCCCCCCTTTGCAAACAGTTTTAATCCGATTGACTTCAAACTTGGCATGTATCATCTCAAGACCTGAGACAACAACTGGGCAAAATATCTTGACTTTTCGGAATACTATATGACGGGGGCGGGGCATCAAATATTGCCTTTAAAATTTAATTTGTCCAGAAAGACAAAATGCTTAATAACTCCCATGTACAAGCTCCAAAAAATCTCAAACTTCTCATGCAACTTAACAGTCACGGCCTGAAAACATCTATTTAATAAAATTCAGTTATACATATAGCGCTACCTAGTGGTGACAATAAATGTCATAATTTACGTTTTTAGCTACTGTGCCGAGCTCGTTGAAGGGATCCAGTTGAAAATTGGTCAGAAACGCCTTAACATGTTGATCATGGCCCACACCGAATATTGTAAATTTTCACCAAAGGGCATGGCCTATCCAGTGCCGCAAAGTCTGATAATTTTTCGTGAGAATAAAAGCTGCTTTAACTTGACCCAGATGGTCCAATCTTCTCAAAATTTCACACATTTGATGAGAGTCGAGCCCTTAACACATCTGCGAACTTATATTTCATCTGAGGGCGAGGTCATGGCGCCACCTATTGGCAATTTTGTTTCTTACGATTTTTCTTCAATGTTTTTCTCCAACCACGTTAACTGGACCTAGCTCATATTTGCTCAGATGAGGGTTTCTGCCTTCATGATGTTACAACACAAAGTTTGTGAGTTTTTGCGAATCGCTGTGGGCGTGGCTAAGCGTTGTTCGCCAAGAAAACAACACCAATTTTGAGGGTCTAAACATGCCTCAGAAACTCATGAAACTTGGCACACACATCTGGCCTGGTAAAATGAACAATATTTTATCGTGTATTGTGCTATTTTACATAAATGACTCAATAGCGCTCCCTAGAAATTTTTAACGAAGCAGCCCCGGTTGTATGTTTAAGCAAGATCTTTGGAAATTTTTAGGTGTATGAGGGAGCCCAAGACCTAAAAAACAAAGTCTCTTGGACCCATATGCTAAAATAAACAGGAAGTGAGCTACGAATTTTTGAATGTCCCATTTTTGACGATTTACAGGGGGGGCATACTTTTGCCCACTTCTCCTACACGTTCCATCTAATTTGCTTCCAACTTGACCTGTACCATGTCAAGACCTGAGCCAACGACGGGGGGAAAATCTTGACTTTTCGAAATACGATATGATGAGGGCGGGGCATCAAATTTTGTGTTTCGCAATGAAAAAGGATATGCTTAATAACTCCCCGGTACATTCTCCAAAAAAATCCCAAACTTGACATGTATGTTTATAGTCGAGGCTTGAAGCTATCTCTATGACAACATTCAGTTATATATGCAGCGCCAACTAGCCGTTGAGGCATGAAAAAAAAATACCCCACCTAGGGTATTTTTACAAAAAATGTAAACTCATTCTTAGTGTGATAACTAAGTAATTTATTAATATTCTTTTACTTTCCACCACTCAAAATGCTCAATGGCATCAGACCTAACCAAACATACATATTTTTGTTATTTAGTTTTATTTATTTTTGATAGCCTCTATGGACATTAAAAGCAATATCGTGAATGAAGGATATGCTTAATAACTCCCAGGTACATGCTCCAAAAAAATCCCATACTTGAAATGTATATTTATAGTCAAGGCCTGAAGGTATCTCTATGACAAAATTCAGTTATATATACAGCGACACCTTGTCCTTGAGGCATAAAAAAAAAAACCTCACTTACGGTATTTTTACAAAAATTGTGAACTCATTGTAAGTGTGATAACTAAGTCATTTATGAATATTCTTTAACTTTCTACCACTCAATATGTTCACTGGCATCAGACCGATCCAAACATGTACTTTTTTATTTAGTTTTTTTTTTTTAAATTTTTTTTTTTAGCGCCTCTATGGACAATAAAAGCAACATTGTGCAATGAGTACGAGCGATGATGTGTATATGTACTTTTGCAAAAAATACTAATCAGGGAAACTCATTGCCTAAAAATTAAAAAAAGACGCTGATTTTTGCAGATCTTAACAATCACCAAAACCCATTGAGCTTGACACACACATCACACCTGGCAAAAAAAAAAAATCCACATGTAATAGTTTATCATGCCATTTTCAAAGAAATTCTGCTTCCAATGTGCTAGTACCCCAACGTGCAAGTACCCCAACGTGGCGCGAGGGCCCTTTATAGCTGCTCGCAGCTCTAGTTATTATTTTTCTTCTATTTGCATATATTTTTTTGCGACCATTTTTTTTTCAGTTACATACGATATATATATTTTTTGCAACTCTTTCATTTACATATATATTATTTGCGTAAATCACTTAACATTTTAGCCTTTTGGAAACTGAAGAGACTTGTAAACATTGGCAATATTTAATTTGCAAATTGCTAATCGATTGCTATTGATGAGAAAAGTCATTGATGCGATTTTCCTTTTTTTTTTTTTTTTTTTTTTTTTTTGGGTTGCAGCCGGTATTGTTGGACAGCAGCAGCATTCTTCCGGATCGCATCCTGCTCATGGACACCTTCTTCCAAATTCTTATCTACCACGGAGAGGTACGCGCACGCACGCACATGGCATGTTTTTCCGAGCGTGACTTTTTGCGTGTTGTTGTTGTCGTCAAGACGGTGTCCCAGTGGAGGAAGGCAGGCTACCAGGAGATGGCCGAATACGAGAACTTCCGGCACCTTCTGCAGGCTCCGGTGGACGACGCCCAGGAGCTGCTGCACTCGCGCTTCCCCATGCCTAGATACATTGACACCGAGCACGGCGGCAGCCAGGTAGGGACGGTTGCCGTAACGCACCTTTTTCACTCGCTATCTCGACTTAACAGGTTGAATTTAAATGTCTACGTTCTCGTATGGTTTGGTTTCCATGAACGCAATGACATCATCGTTGCATTATTTCTGACACACGTGACGCTTCACTGATTTGTCAAAGCACCGCAGTGTCGTGCCAACTACTGGCCAGGAAGACTTACTTGATGTTGGATTTTTATTTTTTTATATTATGTATGTATGTATGTATTTATTTATTTATTTATTTATTTTGCATTAATGGGGGTGTCTATTAATATTTTTAACGTCAGGCGCCTACACTGTCTGACCATTATCTACATAAATAGAGACAACAAATTGACAATTAATATAATTGAATAGATTTTAACGACTTCAACTTTGATTAAAAAGAATTGATTTGACTAAATAGCGTTAAACAAAACTCGGGGTGTCCCGATCCGATACTGATATCGGATCTGTATCCGATATCAGCCAAAAAAACAGTATCGGATTTTTTTTGTCCATGTCCAAAAATATCCGATATTTGCACACATATATAAACAGTCCGTTCTAACTTCCGCTCCTGATTTTTAATTGAGCACCTCAAGCCTCGCTATGTTATTTCGAGCCGCCACTATTTCGTAGATAAAACACGTTCAAAGGTGTATAGCGGCTTATGTGGCAAATGCTATCGCTGTTAGCTTCACCATGGACATCTGGAGCTCAGAGCAACTTCATTTATCATAGAGGAGCATAGTATAGAAGCAAACTGATGGGGCGGCATGCTGAAATGCTCATCTTCTTAAAAAAGAATTTCCACATTATGCTTGGTCTGCAGAAAGGGGAGTTGGAGGAATAGTGAAATTAACCAACAGTTTTTCTACTTTTATTATTATTTTACTTTACTTTACTTTTATTATTTTATTATTATTTTAAATTGGAGCTTGGGACACGTTGAGCAGTGAGAGAGTGGCCAATATTGTGTTGGTTATATTTTTTTTTTTTTGTCCCGCCCGCTGTTCCCACCATAGTGACCATACACTGAGTGCCCATATATATAAATATATATATGTATATGTGTATATATATATATATATATGATTCTGTATGTACTGCTGTAAATTGTTATTTTGCACTTCAAAGAGTATAATTTGTTTTTGTTTACTTTATTCGGGTTATTTCTCAGGGTCCTTTATTTTGTATTTATTTTATTAAAATGCAGGACATACTTATAGTTGCAGTTAGGTCACCCAAATTTAGGAATAAATAGGTCATATTTTCTCATACTGAAGGTGCTGATTATTCCTTATTTAAATAATTATCACTTGATCATGTTTCTTCTAACATTTCATACTAAAACAAACGTATCATTCCTGCTGATATGGTATCGGACTGATATTGTTAATTTACAGTACTCTTAGCTAAAATATCAGTATTGGATCGGAAGTAGAAAGCGTTGCATCGGGACACCCCTACTGATATGGTATCGGACTGATATCGGTATCGGACAGTACTTGAGGCTGAAATATCGGTATCGGATCGAAAGTGGAAAAAGGTGTACACCCCTAAACAAAACTATTAAATACAAACTGGTTGAAATATTTTGGATTCACTAATAATATAATGCAGGAGGTTTGAATCCAAATCAATAAAAATTTACTACCTATCTGACAAAAACAGATTTAGATCTACTAAATAACTGAATCATTTAGATTTAGATTCACCAATTAATTAGGTGGAATTAATTTCTCTTTATTTAAATGTCTGGCTGATATTGATTTAAATGTGTTAATTAATGAGGTATAATGAACTTATACATACGAATAATTAAAAAAAAAAAGGATTTACATTTATTAAATATTTAGTTATTTAAATTTACTAACATGTAAGGAAAATGAATTTATATATACTAATTGTTTCAAAGACACTGTTTTCAACATTCACATATTCATTCTGTAGAATTAATTTATCAAAAATAATTATCTTGGCAAAGAGATTCACCAATTAATTAGGTGGAATTAATTTATACGTACCAATTAAATCTATGAAATTAATTTCTCGTTAATTAAATGTCTGGCTGATATTGATTTAAATGTATTAATTAATAAGGTGTAATTAATTTATGCATACTAATTATCAAAAAGAAATTGATTTATTACTAATTATTTAGTTGATATTTAAATTTACTAATAAGTTAGGCGAAATTAATTTATAGATACTAATGGTTTCAAAGATTTGTATTTACTAAGTGTTTGCATATCTATAGAGTTACATTTACTAATTCATTGGGTAGAAGTCATTTATCAAAAGTAATGATCTCAACAGAATCCATTCATTTCCATGTCTGTTGCTTCTCCCGCCTCGGTCAGGCTCGCTTCCTGCTCTCCAAAGTCAACCCCTCGCAGACGCACAACAACATGTACGCCTGGGGACAGGTGAGCGAGCCTTCAACGCTTTCCGTCATCATTGATTGATTGATTGATGCACGTCTATTTTTGCCGGCAGGAGTCGGGTGCGCCCATCCTGACGGACGACGTCAGCCTGCAGGTCTTCATGGACCACCTGAAGAAGCTGGCCGTGTCCAGCGCCGCTTAACGTACACACACGCACACACACACCCCCACACACATTATTGTTATTTGCGCGTGCTGCCTGAAGCAACCATCGTTGAGTCATATTGATCACAAGTCGGTAACATTTGGAATGCGGGAGGCTTGCTGCTATCTTTGTTCTAATAAATGTTTTGGAACTCGGACCTTGGTGGACTTTCATGGTCCTTCTTGGACCTCACACGGATGGACACATTGGAGCTTTAAGGGCCTTTTTCATTGATTGACCAATTCCTACTATAGTCCCGTTGTGGATCTTGTCGTACCTTTTTTGCGGATCTGTTTGACCTTTGTATGTTTTTTTTTTTCTTTACAAATAATGACATGGATCTTTTGGAGCGCTTTCGTGGACCTTAATGTTCCGATGTAAACCTTAATGAACATTTTTTTTGTTTTTATTATTTTTTATTGACCCATTATGGACCCAAATGTACTCTGTGACAATTTTTAGTTATGGACCTTTTACAGAAAGTTCCATTGACACTTATTAGAGCTTCAAGGACTTTTTTTTTTCTTTTTTTTTTCTTTTTTTTTTTGAGGGGGGTGGGGGGGACCTTCATTTACCTTTTTATAAACCCATATATAGTGTTGACTCGTTTGTCACAGGTTCACCTTTCACATTAAAAAATCAGTTTTTTTTTAAATTAATACATTTTAACGGAAAAAAATTACTATCAATTAAAAAAAAAAGAATGAAAAAGCATTCATAATAAACTAAAAAGCATACCAAAACAAAAAAAACATAGAATGAATGAAGAAAATTTATACTGTGCTGTTTAACAAGTAAATTTAAAAACAAAAAAACATACTTTTAATAGACAAAACTGAATGAAAAAACATTCATAATAAACTAAAAATCATACCAAAACAAAAAAGCATATAATAAATGAAAAAAATATACTGTGCTGTATACTATTATAATAACTAAATTAAAAAACAACATAATTTTAATGGAAGAAAAGTGAATGAAAATGAACATATACGATGAATGAAAAAGCATTTATAATAAGCGAAAAATCATACCAAAACAAAAAAAAAAATATTAAAAGAAATAAATATATATAATTGATGGAATTTTTTTATTTATTTTTTTTAATTATCACGGGTTTCCAATATTGCGGGTAGTTTTTGGAACATAACAGCCGCGATAAACGAGGGAACACTATACTTTTTATTTATTTTTTATTTATTTATTTTTTTATTAAGAACTTCACGCTCCTTCAGGTACCCTCATAGACCTGCATGGAACTTTTATAGGTCTTTATTGACCTTCCTGGACTTTGTTTTTATGGTCTTTCAGGACCATTGTTCATAGATTTCCCCCCAACAACAATTACCTCTAAGGGTCACACTGGTTACAAATCTAGTGGCAATAGAAATTGGCAAACATTGATCTAGTGTAGCTAGATAGCTTATCCAACTATCCGTTTACCGAACCGCTTATTCCACACAAGGGTTGCTGGGGATTCTAATTGGTCAAATTTAAAACATCAATCAACACAGTAGTAATGAATAGAATTAAGTGTTTCTTGACGCAGGCCAAGCTGGGTAGACACAAAAAAAATGTGTAGCAAGTAAATAGTTGAGATGACGCAGGAAGACGTGCACAAAAAAAACACGTCAGCCCGTCAAAATAAAATCTGCAATGTTACCATGACAACACGCTAACGTGACCTTGGGCTTCCTGCCATTCTTTAAACGCTTCCTCCGCCAAACAGGAAAGCCTCTGCGTTGCCGTGACAACAATTAGACGAGCCGGTAGATTGTCGGTGAATCACTTCCTGTCAGAGACTCAACTATTTCCTCCCAAGTCATTAAGATCAATTAGACAAGAGCGACATGAGCTGCATCCTTCCTGTTGCTCTGCGTGTGTGTGTGTCCGCAGAACCCTCAAACCCCCCCCCCAAGATGCAAAAAAGTGATTTGGGGAAGGCGACTGTCTGTATCAAGACACCACACACTTCCTGTCCAGGCAGGAAGTGGGGTCAGTGGGAGGCGGGAGGCGGTCCAGGAGGGGCGGGCAGATTTTTGGTTGCGTTTGGTGCTGAGGGCGAGGTCGCCGGTCCAGTGAGGGACAAGTTGGTAGCCACACAAGAAAGGGAAAAGAAGACGTTTTGAGGTAAGATTTTTTTGTTTGTTTTTCAAATCAGTTTGAACCAATTCCAGGTCAAACTGTGCACACGTATTTGTTGAACGAAGCGCTCGCAATCAAATTGTAAATGATAACATGACATCATTAGCTTTTGATGCTAATTTGTGTGCGCGTTTTGAAAGAGCTCAAGTGTTAACATACTAACAGTTGTGATAAGATCCGGAGTGGCGAAGGCACATCAGAGGTGTCGCTTCTGACATCAGGCAAGGCAGGCAAATGCTTCAACAGATTTTGACACATCGATCATAACGTTCACATTAGCAGTGCAAAAATAACAATTGAGTCTCAAATTCTGTGAGTCAGGTGTTTTTTGTTTTATTTAAAAAAAAAAAAGTAAGGCTGATAAATTTTTAATGCTTATGAATATTAGTAAAGTCTAGTATTTTTTTTGTATATATTTTTTAATTTTATTTAATTATAGTAAAATAAGTAAAAAAATAAACTGGCAGGTTTTTTCTCAAAAATAAAACGAGCATGTAAATGGCTGCATAGTAAGTTTTTTTTTTTTTAATGATGTATAGTAAGTTAAAATGATTATTTATAGTAAAGCTTTTATTCTTTTATTTACTTTTTTTTTTTAAGACCATGTATAGAAGTGGTGTCAAAAGTCCAGTCTTGACACCTGTGCTATAGTTGTTAAAAAAACAAACAAAACAAAACACCTTACTATTATCCATCCATCCATTTTCTTAACCGCTTATTCCTCAAAAGCGTTGCATTTGTTTTTTCCTTTTTTTTTTTTTTGTTTGTTTGTTTTGGGAACACCTTACTATAAATCAGTGTTTCTCAATTCCGGTCCTCGGGTCCCCTAGCCAGCCTGTTTTTCATGTCTCCAAATTCGCAATGCAGCTGATTCCAATGACAGCTAATCAGCCAGCTCTGGAGAAGCCTTATAGCGAACAATTGGAAGACATGGAAAACAGGCTGGCTGGGGGGGCCTGAGGACCAGAATTAGGAAACACTGCTATAAATGGTCTTTTTTTATTTATTTATTTTTATTTATTTATTTATTTATTTATTTATTTTTATTTTAAAGCGCCTTACTATAATATGTAGTGAGGTGTATAGTACGGTTGTTAAAAAAAAAACCCTATATCTGCACATTTTTGAAGGAAAAAAAACACGCCTTATGCCAATGTCAGACTACACGATTTTTTTGTCTTAGACGACAGTTGCGCTGTCACATTATCCGACAAATTCGCTCCGTGTCGTGGACACACTACACGTCTGAACGCGACAAGACACCAGCCGATCATCGTGTGTTGTCTTGCCAAGAGAGACGTGTCGGCCACTGTTTGTCGGGGAGGTGGGACAAAAAAAAAAAAAAAAGAGGCAAGGACAGGGAGTGTTTGCGTGAATGGAGCACGCATGGGACAAGTGTGATGTGAGCGCATTGCTTGCGTTCCCTGCTCCGCAATAGTGTTTAAAAATATGATTTAGTAGCCAACACTGTATTTTAATTTATTTAGGCCTATATGCGTCGGGGTAATTACAGCTGATTTTGTTAATTAATTTGCGGGATGACATCTTGTTTTATTATTTTATCAAACACTGAAATATTATATTGTTTGAGTGTTTTTTACTGCTTCATTTATTCATATTTAACTTGTTTTAGTACGGTGCATTAGATAGTACGCCACTCACTCTGAGGGGGGAACAGTTAAGGCGGCGAGGCCTGGCCCGACTATATGAAAATGTGATCGATCCTCACTAAATATGTGCCCATCTCATATGCCCAAATTTCTGAAATTATTAGAACAACAGTCACAATATATTTTGGTCCTCTATCACGTCGCCGTTGCCTGACGGGCTGCACGGATGCGTGCGCTCTCCATGCAGCCGCAGCGCTGCAGCGGGGCGCTTTTTTTTTTTTTTTTTTCCTCGAGATGCACCTGTCTGGCCCCATCCCATGAAATATCCAGGGGATAAATAAATGAATACATAAACGAATAAATAAACAAATTTATACATAAATAAAAAGAGCTATAAAGTGCTGTTCAGTGTGTTTCGCTCCCTCTCGCTATTGGTCAATGCTGTGGAACCAAATGGACGACGTCGGAGTTATGTCACATTATGCCTCAAGACGAGCAAAAATTCTACTTTCGTCGTGTTGGTCGTGAACCGTCCTGGACAACCCGCGACCAGTCGTTGAACGTGTCACATTACACGGGCGACGCTACGTCAAGACAACCCAAAATCGTTTACGACATGCCCCGTTTGTCCGCGACACGTCGGTCGGGTTGAAATCGGGCTGTTTTCGTGTAGTCTGACATCGGCATTATGCCAATGTCAGACGACGCGATTTTTTTGTCTTAGACGACAGTTGCGCTGTCACATTACCCGACAAATTCGCTCCGTGTCGTGGACGGGGCGTGTAGTCACACTACACGTCTGAACGCGACAAAACACCAGCCGATCATCGTGTGTTGTCTTGCCAAGAGAGACGCGTCAGCCACTGTTTGTCGGGGAGGTGGGACGACAAAAAAAAAAAAAAAAAAAAAGAGGCAAGGACAGGGAGTGTTTGCGTGAATGGAGCACGCATTGTAATGTAAGTGCATTGCTTGCGCTCCCTGCTCCGCAATAGTGTTTAAAATATAATTTAGTAGCCAACACTGTATTTTAATTTATTTAGGCCTATATGCGCCGGGATAATTATAGCTGATTTTGTTAATTAATTTACGGGATAACATCTTGTTTTATTATTTTATCAAACACTGAAATATTATATTGAGTATTTTTTACTGCTTCATTTATTCATATTTGATTTGTTTTAGTACGGTGCATTGGATAGTACGCCACTCACTCCGAGGGGGGGGAAACTTTCAAGTGAGAGCGGATGACTGCGAGGCCTGGCCCGACTATATGAAAATGTGATCGATTTTCACTAAATATGTGCCCATCCCTACTCATATGCCAAATATCTGAAATTATTAGAGCAACAGTCACAATATATTTTGGTCCTCTATTCACGCCGCCGTTGCCTGACGGGTTGCACGGATGCGTGCGCTCTCCATGCAGCCCGCAGCGCTGCAGCGGGGCACTTTTTTTTTTTTTCCCCTCGAGATGCACCTAACTGGCCCAATCCCATGAAATATCCAGGGGATAAATAAATAAATACATAAACGAATAAATAAACAAATGTATACATAAATAAAAAGAGCTATAAAGTGCTGTTCAGTGTGTGACTGACGTTTCGCTCCTTCTCGCTATTGATCAATGCTGTGGAACCAAATGGATGACGACGTAGGTATGTCACATTATGCGTCAAGACGAGCAAAAATTCTAATGCCGATGTCAGACTACACGAAAACAGCCCGATTTCAGCCCGACCGACGTGTCGCGGACAAACGGGGCATGTCGTAAACGATTTTGGGTTGTCTTGACCTAGCCTCGCCCGTGTAATGTGACACGTTCAACGACTGGTCGCCTGTTGTCCGGGACGGTTCACGACCATCACGACGAAAGTCTAGCATGTTAGAATCTTTGCTCGTCTTGACGCATAATGTGACATACCTACGTCGTCGTCCGTTTGGTTCCACAGCATTGACCAATAGCGAGAGGGAGCGAAACATCAATCACACACTGAACAGCATTTTATAACTCTTTTTATTAGCATTTTTATTTTATTTTATTAACATTTGTTTATTTATTCGTTTATGTATTTATTTATTTATCCCCTGGATATTTCATGGGATGGGGCCAGGCAGGTGCATCTCGAGGGGAAAAAAAAAGACCCCGCTGCAGCGCTGGGGGCTGCATGGAGTGCGCACGCATCCGTGCAACCCGTCAGGCAACAGCGACATGAATAGAGGACCAAAATATATTGTGACTGCATGTTGCTCTAATGAGATTTGGGCATATGAGTAGGGATGGGCACATATTTAGTGACGATCGATCACATTTTCATATAGTCGGGCCAGGCCTCGCAGTCATCCGCTCTCACTTGAAAGTTCCCCCCCCCCACCCCCCGGAGTGAGTGGCGCACTATCCAATGCACCGTACTAAAACAAATCCATTCACGCAAACGCTCCCTGTCCTTGCCTTGTCCTTTTTTTTTTTTTTTTTTTTTTTTTTTTTGTCCCACCTCCCCGACAAACAGTGGCTGACGCGTCTCTCTTGGCAAGACAACACACGATGACCGGCTGGTGTCTTGTCGCGTTCAGACGTGTAGTGTGACTACAAGCCCCGTCCACGACACAGCGAATTTGTCGGGTAATGTGACAGCGCAACTGTCGTGTAAGACAAAAAAATCGCGTAGTCTGACATTGGCATTACTATACATGGTAGTTAAAAAAAAGTCTTACTATAAATGGTAGTTTAAAAAAAACGCCTTATTATACATGGTAGTTAAAAAAAAAAAACTTACTATACATGGTAGTTAAATAAAAAAAAACTTACTATACATGGTAGTTAAATAAAAAAAAAAAGCCTTACTATAAATGGTAGTTGAACAAAAAAGTCTTACTATAAATGGTAGTTAAAAAAAACGCCTTACTATACATAGTAGTTAAATTTAAAAAAAAAATGCCTTACTATACATGGTAGTTAAAAAAACCCGTCTTACTATAAAGTGTAGTTTAAAAAAAAAAAGCCTTACTATACATGGTAGTTAAAAAAAACAAAAAACGCCTTACTATACAATAATAAGGTGTTAATTTTATTTTATTTACTTTTTTTTTTTTTAAACAAAACAAGTCACTTAAATGAAGCACAATTAATGTTGATTGTTAATTAAAGATATGCAATTATAAATGATACACTGTCCGCCGGGTGCCCCCAATCCCTTCTTGCTTGGGGCCTCTGGGGACTGTTGCTACTCATAAAGATTTCACATTGTGCTCAATCCATTTTGAATCTATATTTGTGCCAACTTGTTTTGTCCCTCCTCAGCCCGTAGGCGGAGTCAGCCATGATGCCGCCGCCCCATCCTGCCTTTCTCCAGATGTCGGTTCTCGCACTCACCCTGACGTCGCTGTCCACCACCGCCAATTCGCGCTATGAGCTACGTCACTTGTTGCTCCCCTTTGAGCGTGCGCAGGAGGCGTGTCACCCCCACGGTTTAGCCTCCTTTGCCGGACCCGAGGAGCTTCCCCGAATCCTAAGTCTGATTGCCGGCTCACCGTACACTGGCTCACTCACCTTCTGGGTGGGGCTGAAGAAGGCCAAGAACCAGTGCGTGGTCCCCTCGTTGTCCCTCAAAGGCTTCAAGTGGACCGATGGGGGCGAGGACGCCACAGATGCCCACTGGGCCCACGAGCCGGAACAGACCTGCACCTCAGTTCTCTGCGCGGGACTCCTCACCCAGTTGGATGGGTCTACAGTCTCCCGCTGGGGACTGGTACCACTCAGCTGCAAGACCAGTAACCACTTCATATGCAACCTGGAGTCACACCATGGAGGACTTGCTGAACCCGAACTTGGCACGACTGAGCCTGCTGGACCACAATCTGTACAACCTGCTGGACCCAAAACAGCAGAACCAGAGTTTCCTAGACCTGAACCGGCAGGACCTAACTTGTCTGAGCAAAAACCAGAAGTACCAACACCTGAACCTGCTGGACCCAAAACAGCCGAACCAGTTCTTCCTAGACCTGGACCGGCAGGACCTAAACTGTCAGACCAAAAACCAGAAGTACCAACACCTGAACCTGATGGACCCAAAACAGCAGAACCAGGATTTCCTAGACCTGAGCCAGCAGGACCTAAACTGTCTGAGCAAAAACCAGAAGTACCAGACCTACCAACACCTGAACCTGCTGGACCAGAATCTACTCTGTCTGGACGTGACGAAGCAGGCTCCGACGCTAGTACGGAATCTGAGTCCGGCTCGTGTCCCCACCCCGTGGTGGCCGGCGCTCGTTTCCTCACCCTGGACCCAGACAACAGCAGCAGGGTCCAAGTGGACTGCTGGTCCAAAGTCCGCCTGGACCTGCACTGCCGGGACCTGGCGGCCGGGTGGCGTCTGGCCGGCGGTGGCCCCGCCAACTTGAGCTCCGTGTGCAGCCCGTGCGGCACCGGCTTCCGCAAGGACCCCGCGGTGGGTGACTGCGTGGACGTGGACGAGTGCGTGGGTCCGCACGGGTGCCCCCGCCGCTGCCTCAACACGCCAGGCTCCTTCGTGTGCATGTGTGGCGAGGACGAGACGGAGTGCGAGCCCACGGAGAGCGAGGCGCCGGGGCCCTTCTCGGGGGAGCTGGTAGCAGCCCTGGCGGGGGCGGCGGCGGTTCTGGTGGTTCTGGCGCTTGTTGCCGGGGTGATGATTTGGTGCTGCCTGAGGCGACGGAACAAGAAGAAGAAGATGGAGGAGGAGGAGGCGGAGCAAAGAGACAAGCTGGCCACATGAGTGTTGGGGATGTCATCAATGACAGCACACTTATGGAGCTGTGGTGGGTTGGCCTATTGATAACGTCATTGTGTCACGTTTTTTTTTTTTTAACCAAGGAAGAGAACGCTCTCTGGTGGCTGTCGTGAGGATGTGTGCGGAGGCATTCTGGGTAATGTAGGCTGCTGTCACCTGCATGCCGCAGTTTCCACCTTAGCCAGCATCTGCTTTTCAACCTTCAACTTACACTACAGGTCACGACCTCGATAGATCGGGGCGTGGTCTCATATGATGTCACCATTCTGGATCGTGTGCGTGCGTACTTGACGAAAACACTTTATTCACTATTTACTCATTACAATCAAGAGAATAAAAGTTTTTCTTTGAAATTATCCTGTTTAATCGTTTGCGTTTTGGGGGGGGGGGGGTTACGTTTTTTTTTTTTTTTTAACTTCTAATTAAAAGAAAGCACAAACGCATTCGAATTCACATGAAATTATTTTGCACATTTTAGTATTATTGAAATTTATCATGATCAAAGGATTCTTAATTGATGAATTCCGTTGGAATTTTCCTTGTTTGTTGTTCGCCAATCAAGAACTATTTTTGTTTATTCATCCTCTTTTGAAATGTTTTGATCACTCACTATATTTTCCTTTTAATTTGGAATGAAATATGTTGAAGTTGTACGTTAAATAAAATAACACATGTCATAAAAGTGTTTGATTATCACACTGATGATGATGGCACATGGACGAGGAAGAAGAGGGCTGTACCTTCATCTTCATCATCATCAGGAGGACTTTCTCCTCTTCTTCTTGTCACCTCACCGACTCGGAGTGCTCTTGTCAGCCCCAGGAGAACACCAGCAGGAAGACCAGCCAGGACCGGCAGGAGGTGTAGGTTGTATCTTCATCATATATTCATATATATATATATATATATATATATATATAGATAGATATATATAGATAGATATATAGATATATATAGATATATATATAGATATATAGATATATATATAGATATAGATAGATATAGATATAGTTATATATAGATATATCGATATAGTTATATATATAGTTATATATATATAGTTATATATATATATATATATAGTTATATATATATATATAGTTATATATATATATATAGTTATATATATATATAGTTATATGTATGTATGTGTATATATATATATACACACATATATACAGAGCCAGCTGAGATAGGCGCCAGCACCCCCCGCGACCTTTGTGAGGAATAAGCGGTCTAGAAAATGGATATATATATATATATTATATATATATATATATATATAATATATATATATATGTACACATATAAAATATACGGTATTTTATATTACGCAAGTAATATAAAAAAATAAAATAAGAAAAATAGCTGATTAATCATGATTAATCAAAATTTTAAGATGTGATTAATCTGATTAATAAATGTAAAATGTAATCGTTTGACAGCCCTAATATATATATATATATATATGTAGTGATTAGAACATAATTCACCCACGGAACGTTGGGACGAAGGGGGAGTTTGTTGGGATGAAAGGATGAAAGGATAAAAGAACAAAATGTTGGTAGGTCTGTGAGCCTCGCGCAGAGTGAGTTGTTGTTGTTGCTGTTAAACGATGAGAAGCTGATATCAATAAACCGCCGGTCTTTGGCTCCGGACTTCAACACTCTGCCTCCGACTCCCGTCACTGCTCGCTACATATATATATATATATATATATATATGCCGCCGCATCGCCTGTGCCGCTGCCGCCGCAGCCCCTGGCCTCTCTGTCCCTGGCCGACGCAGCCCCTGGCCTCTCTGCTCCGGGGCGACGCAGCCCCTGGCATCTCAGGTCTCCTTGTTGCGGCCAATTGGCATCTCAGGTCCCCTCGTCACGGCAGAGTTGCCGCCTTCCCCAGCTTCCTCGTCTCTGCCCCGGGTCAAGTCCCCAGCTTCCTTGTCTCTGCCCCGGGTCAAGTCCCCAGCTTCCTCGTCTCTGCCCGGGTCAAAGTCTCCAGTCCTGGGGTCCGCCCCGGGCAGCGCGGTCACGGCGGCCGATCCGGGACCCAGTGCCAGGCGGCGCAAGAGAAGGGCCCACCGCGGGGACCCGCCCTTGGCGACGCCACCCCTGTTTCCGCCCCTTGAGCCTGCAATAATGGAAGCTGGAAACTGGAAACTTGACCTGGGCCGCCCCCCGATGCGGATTTCATGGACTTTTGTAAGGCAGTCTTTCACCCCTTAGTTGGCTTATATTCGTATCCTAGTTGAGGGCTGTGTTGTGCTCCCGTTCCCGTCCCCGCCCTCCTCGTTTTGGCTTGTTTTGTTTGGGACGTCTGGGAGCCGTCCCTTGGTGGGGGGGGTACTGTCATGTTTCGGTTTTGTTTGGGTTGGGTTTTTGTTTTATTTTGGTGAGTGTTGGTTGTCTGGTGTTCCTGTCTTTTGCCCCAGTCTCGTTATGGTTAACCTTGTCCACCTGCTTGTGTCTTCCCTTCCTGGTGTGTGTGTCACGGTTCCGGTGCGGGGTGGGGACCCAAATGCAGAAAAACAAAATGAATGAGTTGACAAAGTTTTATTGCAATTGTGGACGGCCAGAAAGTGGTTGCAGTCCGTTGGGTGCTGGGGGCTGGTTCTGGTTGGCGAGGCGTGGGTCAAGGTCAGGGTCTGCGGGCAGGAAGACAGGCTGAAAAGGAGGACAAAAATGCGAGTCAGGAAAGGTAAGTAAAAGTTGATTTCAAGGTCTAGCTGGATGTACCAACTCGTTCAGGAGTTGTGACGATCTGGCGGTGTGGTGGAGTCAGAGGCTGGCTTAAGTAGGCTGCTGATAAATTGGACACACCTGCTGCTTGACTCCAATGCACCACACCTGGAAGACACACGCACACTCAGCGGGCTGGGCCCGCAGGCCTGACAGTACCCCCTCCCCCACGAGCACCACCAGGTGCAGCACGGCCCAGGCGACCAGGATGGGCACGATGGAAGTCGCGGATCAGCAACTTGCACAGGACCTGGCGAGCAGGGATCCAGCTGCGCTCCTCTGGTCCGTAACCCTCCCAGTCTACTAAATACTGGAGGCCGCGACCGCGGCGACGAACGTCCACGAGGCGGCGTACCGTGTAGGCGGGATGTCCATCAATTATGAGAGGAGCTGGCGGTGGCGGCACAGGTGGGGACAGAGGGCTAGATGAAACAGGTTTTATCAGAGAGACATGAAAAGTGGGGTGAACACGGAGAGAGGTCGGGATCTTGAGACGCACAGCACAGGGATTGATCACAGCCGCAATCTCAAAGGGGCCGATGAAACGAGGGGACAGCCCTTTGGATTCCGCCTTTAGCGGGAGGTTCCTCGTACTTAGCCACACCTTCTGGCCGACAGCATAGGAAGGTGCAGGAATGCGGCGACGGTTGGCGTGTACCTGTGTTCTGGCAGATGACCGGAGTAAGGTGGAGCGGGCTTGCCTCCAGACCCTGGAGCATAGGCGCATGTGGCTTTGCACAGATGGAACGGAGAGGTCAGGGACCTGAGAGGGAAACAGTGGTGGTTGGTAGCCCAGAGAACACTGAAAAGGGGACATACCTGAGGAGGCGTTGGGTAGGGAATTATGGGCGTACTCTACCCAAGCGAGCTGAGTGCTCCATGAAGCAGGATGGGACTGTGAGATGCAGCGGAGGGTGGTCTCCAGTTGCTGATTGGTACGTTCACATTGACCATTAGTTTGTGGATGGTAACCGGACGAGAGGCTCAGGCCAATGCAGCACAAAAGGCCCTCCAGACCTGTGAAGTGAACTGGGGCCCCCTGTCCGACACAATGTCTGAAGGGATGCCATGTAGACGGAAGACATGTTGGACTAACTGGTCAGCGGTTTCCTTGGCAGTTGGGAGCTTGGGAAGAGCAAGAAAGTGGGCTGCTTTGGAAAACCTGTCAACAATGGTGAGAACTACTGTGTTACCTCTTGACGGCGGAAATCCGGTAACAAAGTCCAGGGCAATGTGGGACCACGGGCGTTTGGGAATAGGAAGCGGGCGGAGCAGGCCAGAGCTAGGTTTGGATGAGGTTTTGTTCTGGGCACATACCGTGCATGCCGAGATGAACAAGCGGGTGTCCTCCTCCATCGTGGGCCACCAAAAATTTTGGCGGAGGAAGGCCAGCGTCCTGCGGATTCCCGGGTGGCAGGTAAGTCGCGAGGAGTGGGCCCACTGTAGAACCTGGGAACGGACAGGGTCAGGGACAAACAGGCGGTTCTGCGGAGCCCGGGGGGGTACAGTCAGTCCAACCTGGGCCCTCCTCACCAGGGCTTCAATTTCAAAAGTGACAGACCCAACAAAACAGGTGGAAGGCAGGATAGGGCCGGGATCTGACCTGGTGCCCTCTGCTGCAAACTGGCGGGATAGGGCATCCGGTTTTGTATTCTGAGACCCTGGGCGGTAGGACAGGGTGAATGCGAACCGATCAAAGAATAAGGCCCACCTGGCTTGACGTGAGCTTAGTCTCTTGGCAGAGTGGATGTACTCCAGATTCTTGTGGTCTGTCCATACAACAAATGGCTGCTCGGCCCCTTCCAGGAGGTGTCTCCATTCCTCCAATGCCGCCTTCACCGCCAGGAGTTCCCGGTCACCAATTCCATAGTTCCTCTCGGCTGGAGAGAGCCTGCGGGAATAGAAAGCACATGGGTGGACCTTACCATCCTCCAGAGACCGCTGGGACAAAACCGCTCCGACCCCCACCTCAACTATGAATTGCCTCTGCGGATCTGGATGGACAAGCACAGGAGCAGTGGTGAACATACGTTTGAGCTCGCTAAAGGCCAGGTCAGCTTCCTCAGACCACTTGAAAAGCACCACTGTGGACGTAAGGGCGGTAAGAGGAGCTGCGGCGCGACTGTAGTCCTTGATGAATCGGCGATAGAAGTTGGCAAAACCAAGGAAGCGTTGCAGCTCCTTTCTGGATGTGGGTCTGGGCCATTTGGTGACTGCAGTCGTCTTAGCGGGGTCCATTTGGAGCTGTCCCTCAGCAATTACATAGCCCAGAAAGGTGGTCTTGGTTACATGGAAGTCACACTTTTCAGCTTTCACAAAAAGCTTATTTTCAAGGAGTCTCTGGAGAACTTGGCGTACGTGTCTTTTATGTTCGGAGTCAGAACTTGAGAAAATCAAGATGTCGTCAAGATATACAAAGACGAACCTCCCAATCAAGTCACGCAGAACATCATTGACCAGGGCCTGGAAGACAACGGGGGCGTTAGTTAAGCCAAAAGGCATGACCAGATATTCGTAGTGCCCTCTGTGTGTTAAATGCTGTCTTCCATTCGTCGCCCTGCCGGATACGGACAAGATGGTAGGCCTGGCGCAAGTCCAACTTGGTAAAAATGGTGGCTCCATGAAGAGGTGAGAATGCGGAGTCCATCAGGGGCAGGGGATATTTGTTCTTTATGGTGATGTCATTCAGACCACGATAGTCTACACAAGGGCGGAGCGTCTTGTCCTTTTTGTCCACAAAGAAAAACCCAGCTCCCACTGGTGACGAGGAAGGCCGGATAATACCTGCTGCCAGTGATTCGTTGATATAGGAATCTGCTGCTTCTCTCTCCGGCCGTGAAATGTTGTAAAGCCGGCTTCGTGGAAGTGGCGCTCCGGGCTGGAGGTTGATAGCGCAGTCGTATGGTCGGTGAGGGGGCAGAGAAGAAGCATGGTGTTTGCTTAAGACCAATGCAAGGTCGTGATAATCAGCAGGGACGCAGGACAGGTCGGGTGGTTCTTGTTGGTTTTGGCCACTGGGTGGCACAACAGCAGACAGCAAGCAATTTCCATGGCAGTAATTGCTCCAAGAAATGATGTTGGGCACTGTCCAGTCAATATGTGGGTTGTGGAGCTTGAGCCATGGCATGCCCAACACTATGGGAACTTGGAGGGAGTCAAATACATGTAGACTGATTACCTCTTGGTGATTACTCGAGAGCTTGAGTACAACTGGTACTGTTTGTTGTCTGACATGGGAGATCAGTGCACCGTTTAGGGCTGTGGCATCCAAAGGAGTGGTCAAGGTTTGCAGGTCTATAGCCATTTGTTCCACCAGTCGGTGATCAATTAGGTTCTCATCGGCTCCGGAGTCTACAAGGGCTGACACAGGCAGAGACATATTACCCCAGCAGAGGGTGGCAGAGAGCATAAAACGGTTAGAAGCAGGGGAACTCATAACGGGACTCACCAATACGTTCCCCATTACTGGTGAGTCAGTCCTTTTGGCCGGGAGGGGCACTGAGCGATGTAGTGGCCGCTGGCTCCGCAGTATAGGCACAGGTTAGATGAACGTCTGCGCGCCCTCTCCAAGTCCGACAGACGAGCTCGTCCCAGCTGCATAGGAACACTGGTGTCTGGGGACGGGCCCGAACCGGAAGCCGGAGCCGGTGGCATTGGAGGTGGATCAAACATGGATGGCCCAGCAGTGGGCGGGAACATGGGCGGAGTCTGTGGTTTGGCATGGCGCTCTCTTTTGCGCTCCCGGAGGCGACAATCAAGCTTTATGGCCAAGTCAACGAGCGAGTCGAGACAGCTCGGATCATCCCTCGAGGCCAATTCGTCCTTGATGTTTTCATTTAATGCTCCCCGGAAGACTTCCTGGAGCGCTTCATCATTGAAGTTGCTCTCAGCGGCGAGAGTCCGGAATGAAACAGAGAACTCTGCCACGCTACGAGCACCCTGTCATAGCAACATGAGGCATCTTGCAGCCTCCCTCCCACGGACCGGGTGGTCGAAGACCTTCCTCATTTCTTTCGTAAAGGCGGAATAGGTTGTGCAAGCAGGGGACTGTTTGTCCCACTCCGCAGTGGCCCATGCTAGAGCCGCGCCACGGAGGCAGCCTATGAGGTAAGCTATCTTAGCGTGGTCGGAAGCATATGACAGCAGGAGTTGTGATGATCTGGCGGTGTGGTGGAGTCAGAGGCTGGCTTAAGTAGGCTGCTGATAAATTGGACACACCTGCTGCTTGACTCCAATGCACCACACCTGGAAGACACACGCACACTCAGCGGGCTGGGCCCGCAGGCCTGACAGTGTGTTGCTGATTGGTTCCCCCTCCCTGCTGTGTCTCCCAGGTGTGTCCTGTTAGTGTCTCATTAGTGTTGGTATAAGGGAGTGGTGTTTGTTTCACGCGGGTGTGGGAGCATTGAATGTCTGCATGTTGCATGTTGCATGTTGCATGTTGCATGTTGCATGTTGCATGTTGCATGTTGCATGTTGCATGTTGCATGTTGCATGTTGCATGTTGCATGTTGCATGTTGCATGTAGTGATGGCAAAATGAAGCCCCGTAAAGCAATGAAGCCCTGCAGTGAAATGCTTCACACACACGTAGGGGCTTCAAGATGATTCATTTCCTCGACTACGCCATCATGTGGACAGAAAAATGTATAACATGCTTGGTGCATGCAATAAAATGGTGGGGTGTAAATCATGCTCTAAATACAAAAGAATATATATTTGAAGAGTGTTTTAACATGAATTGTTCTGTTACTTTGTCTATGTTTGTGCTTATGCAACAAGTGAAAATGTGAAATAAGGAGGTAAATAAAGTGCTTATTCATTTTTATTTAAAAACAATATTTTTTCCGAAGTTTTTGGACTCAGGCGGTTTGTTTGTTTTTGCAGAGAATTTCACCTGCTTTGGAAAAAAACTCTTTCACATGTTACTGATGAAGCAGGGGTGCATCGATATGAGATAGCAAGTTTGTATAGAATTAGACGCGTATATTTCTGTGATTCCCAGTACTGAAGGGGACTTTCAACTGTGAACAGAAAAATGTGAATTTTATGTGTTGTCACATTTTATTTTATTTTATTATTGGAATCTGTTAAAATAGTACCGTAATTACAGTGCATTACCTTCTAAGGTGAGATCTGCTCAAAGTGCTACAGTCCCAAACAAGGGAAAATCTCTTTCTTGCTGGTTCCATCGCAAAAAGAAGCTCGTCAAATCGAATGCCAAAAGCAAAAAAAGTAGCGCAATAAGGGACCGGAAAACAGAAAAAGTGAAGGGGGACCCATAGCGTTTCTTTGCCGCTTTCATTTCGAACTACACTCAAACCTAGCGAATCATTTCCTGAATCAGTCACGTGGTACACCTGCTTCGTGGGGCTTCAAACGTCACCACGTACGTCATCAACACACACACTGACACGCCGTTCATGAACCACTCATCTACATTACTCGGCACACGCTTCAGGGATTCGACCCAAGAAGCACATCACTAGTTGCATGTTGCATGTTGCATGTTGCATGTTGCTATCACAGTGGTGTCTTTTTACCAAGTCTTTCAAGTCTTCCACGCCACGCCAAGTCTCTGCCTCACGTTACGCCAAGTCTCTGCATCACGCCACGCCAAGTCTCTGCCTCACGTCACGCCAAGTCTCTGCCTCACGTCACGCCAAGTCTCTGCCTCACGTTACGCCAAGTCTCTGCATCACGTCACGCCAAGTCTCTGCCTCACGTTACGCCAAGTCTCTGCATCACGCCACGGCAAGTCTCTGCCTCACGCCACGCCAAGTCTCTGCCTCACGTCACGCCAAGTCTCTGCCTCACGTCACGCCAAGTCTCTGCATCACGCCACGCCAAGTCTCTGCCTCACGCCACGCCAAGTCTCTGCATCACGCCACGGCAAGTCTCTGCCTCACGCCACGCCAAGTCTCTGCCTCACGTCACGCCAAGTCTCTGCATCACGCCACGGCAAGTCTCTGCCTCACGCCACGCCAAGTCTCTGCCTCACGTCACGCCAAGTCTCTGCATCACGCCACGCCAAGTCTCTACATCACGTCACTCCAAGTCTTCCAAGTCATCCACGCCAAGTCGTCCAAGCCAGGTTCATCATGCCATTTCTGCCCCCGGTCGACATACCAGTTCTCCCCCAGTTTGTCAGGCCAAGTCTATCCACGTTTCACACAGTCAATAAAGTCATTCTAGTTGCTGTCATTCCACTTCTCCCTGCATGTTTATTCCGCCTCTGGGTCCATCCATCACACCCCGTCCGTAACAAAAACCTTAATATACATAGTGATAAAAAAAAAAAAAAGCCTTACGATAAATGGTCAGTTTTTTTCTGAAAATGTACAATACATGGTGGTAAAGAAATAAAAATAAAACCTTTCCTATACATGGCCGTGTAAAAAATAAAGCCTTACGATACATGGTCGTTTTTTTTGTTTTTTTTTTCTTTTTTGTGAAAACACCGTACTATACATGGTTGTGGAAAAAAATGAAAACATACATGGTCTTTTTTTCTAAAATTACCGTACTACACATAGTCATTAAAAAATAAATAAAATGCCTGACTATAAATGGTTGTTTTTTGTTTGTTTTTTTTCCAGAAAATGCCGTACTATACATGGTAAAAAAAAAAAAAAGCCTTACTAAACATTGTCCTGTGGAAAAAAAAAAAAAAAAAAGCCTTACTATACATTGAGCTGTAAAAAAAAAGCCTTACTATACATTGTCCTGTAAAAAAAAAACAAAAAAAAAAAAAAAAAAAAACATTACTATACATGGGCGTAAAAGAAAAAAAAAAGCCTTACTATACATTATCCTGTAAAAAAAATAATAAATAAAGCCTTACTATTCATGGGTGTAAAAATAAAATAAAAAGCCTTACTATACATTGTCCTGTAAGACAAAAAAAAGCCTGACAATCCATGGACGTAAAAAAAAAAAAAAAAAAAAGCCTTACTATGCATGGGCGTAAAAAAAAAAGCCTTACTATACATTGTCCTGTAAAAAAAACTAAAACAAAAAAAAACCTGACTATGCATGGGCGTAAAAAAAAACAAAAAAAAAAAGCCTTACTATACATGGGCGTAAAAAAATAAAAAGCCTTACTATATATTGTCCTGTAAAAAAAAAAAAAAAAAAAAAAAAAAGCCTTACTATACATGGGCGTAAAAAAATAAAAAGCCTTACTATACATTGTCCTGTAAGACAAAAAAAAGCCTGACAATCCATGGCCGTAAAAAAAAAAAAAAAAAAAAAAAGCCTTACTATGCATGGGCGTAAAAAAAAAAGCCTTACTATACATTGTCCTGTAAAAAAACTAAAACAAAAAAAAGCATTACTATGCATGGGCGTAAAAAAACAAAAACAAAAAAAAACAAAAAAACCTGACTATGCATGGGCGTAAAAAAAAACAAAAAAAAAAGCCTTACTATACATGGGCGTAAAAAAATAAAAAGCCTTACTATACATGGGCGTAAAAAAATAAAAAGCCTTACTATATATTGTCCTGTAAAAAAAAAAAAAAAAAAAAAAAGCATTACTATACATGGGCGTAAAAGAAAAAAAAAGCCTTACTATACATTGTCCTGTAAAAAATAAAATAAAAAAAGCCTTACTATGCATGGGCGTAAAAAAAAAAAAGCCTTACTCTACATTGTCCTGTAAAAAAATTAAAACAAAAAAAAACCTTACTATGCATGGGCGTAAAAAAAAATAAAAAATAAAAAATAAACTTTACTATACATGGACGTAAAAAAATAAAAAGCCTTACTACCTTACTATACATTGTCCTGTAAAAAAAAAAAAAAAAAAAAGCCTCACTATACATTGTCCTGAAAAAGAAAAAAAAACAAAAAAAAAGCCATGGTCTTTTTTTCTAAAACAAAAAAAAAAGCCTTACGTTACTTGGGCGAAAAAAAAGCCTTACTATACATGGTCCTGTTAAAAAAAAAAAAAAAAAAAAAAAGCCTTACTATGCATGGGCGTAAAAAAAAAAAAAAAAAAAGCCTTACTATACATTGTCCTGTAAGAAAAAAGAAAAAAAGCCTTACTATACATGGACGTAAAAAAATAAAAAGCCTTACTACCTTACTATACATTGTCCTGTAAAAAAAAAAAAAAAAAAAAGCCTCACTATACATTGTCCTGAAAAAAAAAAAAAAAAAAAAAAAGCCATGGTCTTTTTTTCTAAAACAAAAAAAAAACCTTACGTTACTTGGGCGAAAAAAAGCCTTACTATACATGGTCCTGTTAAAAAAAAAAAAAAAAAAAAAGCCTTACTATGCATGGGCGTATAAAACAAACAACAAAAAAAAGCCTGACTATACATGGGCCTGTAAAAAAAAAAAAAAAAAAAAAAACCTGACATGGGCGTTAAAAAAAAAAAAAAAAAAAAAGCCTTACTATACATGGGCGTAAAAAAATAAAAAGCCTTACTATATATTGTCCTGTAAAAAAAAAAAAAAAAAAAAAGCATTACTATACATGGCCGTAAAAGAAAAAAAAAAGCCTTACTATACATTATCCTGTAAAAAAAATAATAAATAAAGCCTTACTATTCATGGGTGTAAAAAAAAAATAAAAAGCCTTACTATACATTGTCCTGTAAGACAAAAAAAAGCCTGACAATCCATGGCCGTAAAAAAAAAAAAAAAAAAAAAAAAGCCTTACTATGCATGGGCGTAAAAAAAAAAGCCTTACTATACATTGTCCTGTAAAAAAACTAAAACAAAAAAAAACCTGACTATGCATGGGCGTAAAAAAAAACAAAAAAAAAAGCCTTACTATACATGGGCGTAAAAAAATAAAAAGCCTTACTATATATTGTCCTGTAAAAAAAAAAAAAAAAAAAAAAAAAAGCCTTACTATAAATGGGCGTAAAAAAAAAAAAAGCCTTACTATACATTGTCCTGTAAAAAAACTAAAACAAAAAAAAACCTGACTATGCATGGGCGTAAAAAAAAACAAAAAAAAAAAGCCTTACTATACATGGGCGTAAAAAAAAAAAAAGCCTTACTATATATATTGTCCTGTAAAAAAAAAAAAAAAAAAAAAAAGCCTTACTATAAATGGGCGTAAAAAAATAAAAAGCCTTACTATACATTGTCCTGTAAGACAAAAAAAAGCCTGACAATCCATGGCCGTAAAAAAAAATAAAAAATAAAGCCTTACTATGCATGGGCGTAAAAAAAAAAGCCTTACTATACATTGTCCTGTAAAAAAACTAAAACAAAAAAAAGCATTACTATGCATGGGCGTAAAAAAACAAAAACAAAAAAAAAACAAAAAAACCTGACTATGCATGGGCGTAAAAAAAAAAAAAAAAAAAAGCCTTACTATACATGGGCGTAAAAAAATAAAAAGCCTTACTATACATGGGCGTAAAAAAATAAAAAGCCTTACTATATATTGTCCTGTAAAAAAAAAAAAAAAAAAAAAAAAAGCATTACTATACATGGCCGTAAAAGAAAAAAAAAGCCTTACTATACATTGTCCTGTAAAAAAAATAATAAAAAAAGCCTTACTATGCATGGGCGTAAAAAAAAAAAAGCCTTACTCTACATTGTCCTGTAAAAAAATTCAAACAAAAAAAAACCTTACTATGCATGGGCGTAAAAAAAATAAAAAATAAAAAATAAACCTTACTATACATGGACGTAAAAAAATAAAAAGCCTTACTACCTTACTATACATTGTCCTGTAAAAAAAAAAAAAAAAAAAAAAAGCCTTACTATACATGGACGTAAAAAAATTAAAAGCCTTCCTATACATTGTCCTGTAAAACAAAAAAAAAGCCTTACTATAAATGGTCCTGAAAAAAAAAAAAAAAAAAAAAAAAAACTTACTATGCATGGGCGTATAAAACAAACAAACAAAAAAAAAGCCTTACTATACATGGGCGTAAAAAAAATTAAAAGCCTTACTTTCCATGGTCTTGTAAAAGCCAAAAAAAGTCATGGTCTTTTTTTTTTTTTTAAACAAAAAAAAGCCTTAATATACTTGGGCGGGAAAAAAAAGCCTTACTATACATGGTCATGTAAAAAAAAAAGCCTTATTATATATTGTCCTATAAAAACACAAAAAGCCTTTTCCAGAGTGAAACTGACAGACAGCGAGCGCCTTTAAGGCTAACATGCACTAAAAACGAAAGGAGAGCGGAACTCAAAACATACACACGAGAGGCATTGAGCGACCAAACAGCCAGACCAAGACCCGCTCCCCGTCTGGAGGCAATAGGAGATGACGCACATGAAACAATTCATACAATAAAGGGAGAGCCCGCTCCCCGATTGGTCCGTGGAGCCGTGGGCCGAAGGCCACCAATCAGAAGGCGTGCTCGCCCGTCACTGTGTTTTTTTTGTTTTGTTTGTTTGTTTGTTTGTTTGTTTTTATGTGACACACACACACACAAAGCAGAAACCCAAAAGAGAACGCCCTCTGGTGGCAATAGAGAGGGCGTGCGTTGTGGCATTCTGGGTAAATGTAGGGTGCCGCCATCTTGTGGGCCGCAGTTTTCACATTGGCCAGCAGGTGGCAGCAGCTGCTTATCGAGCTTTCACACGCACTCGGGTCACAACAACCTGAAATCAATCGATCGACCGGGGGGCGTGGTCTCCAGAACGACTTCAGGTTCGTTGCGTGCGTGCTTCAACTTGACGAAAAACGCTTTATTACAAGCAGACTGTTATATTTAAAAACGTTTTTAAACACAATTTGTATACAGAATCACGATCATAGTCTTGTTTTTAATATGATAGAAAAAAAGACCCGTATGTTCAAATTGTTTTTTAATTAAACACGTATTACGTGTTAAAATACAAAACGTTTCACTAGTTATTAAAAAAATATTTTAGTATGCTCATATCTTACATTTATTACAATAAAGAGAACAAAAGTTTTTCATTGAAATAATCATATTTAATAGCTTCCGTTGTTTTGTTTTTTTATAAGTACAAACGCTCAGATTGTTCACATTAAATAGTTTTGAACATTTTAATATTGTTCAATTCCTTCATTTACAAAATATTCTTAATTGTTGACGAATTATTTCCTTTTTTTGTGTGGTTCGCCAATCAAAAACAACTTGTGTTTATTCTTCCTCTTCATTTTCTTTTGGATTTGGAATGAAATGTATGTTTAAGTCGCACTTTTTAAATCAAATGACACATTTGATGAAAGCGTTTGATTATCACAATGATGATGATGATGATGATGGCACGTGGAGGAGGAGGAAGAGGAGGGCTGGACCTTCATCTTCATCTTCAACAGGAGGAGTTTCTCCTCTTCTTCTTGTCACCTCACTGACTCCAAGTCCTCCAGTCAGCCCCAAGACCGGCACCAGCAGGAGGACCAGGACCAGGACCAGGACCGGCAGGAGGTGTCGGTCGCATCTTCATCCTCCTCCTCCTCTTCATCGTCAGGCCTGTTTCTTGTGTCTTGTTCGTGGGAGATGCTGGGCTCGGTCAAGATGGAAGGTCAGGAAGCTCCGGACTGGACTTGCTTCTACGGTGACGAGGTGCCGACACGCACGCATGCGCGCGCGCACAATTGACGTGCTGATTGCGCAATAATTGGACACGCAAATTAATGACATGACAAAAGTTGTTTTTTTCTAACACTTTTTATTCCTTAGAAAAAACAAATGTGTCATTATGTTTCAATTCAAATTCGTTAAATCTTTCGTTACATTTTTTTTAAAAACCAACTCACAAATCTCTCTTCATTATTATAATTAATAATCATGATTAATTATTACGTACATGGCGGGCAAGCGGCGCCGTCAGTGAGATTGAGGGGGAAAAAAAAGGAAAAATTATACAAATGTCTCCGCCGTTTCAAAGTGAAATACATTGCGCGCAAAATAATGGCATAGTTTATATGATTCATAATCGCAAGATTTCATGGAATGTTTCACTTGAAATGTTTTACATTTCGTTGACAATTTTGTTTAGGTCATCAAATCGCGTTTGTATTAAAAGGCCGAGAGAAAAAAAAATTCGTTTCATATTTTAACTGACAACAATCGTCTTGCAACACCAAAGAGAAGCCGTAAAAATTAAAATAAAAAAATTGAAGCCGTTAAAAAATAAAAAATAAATAAATTGAGGCCGTAAAAAAAAAAAAGAGGAAAAAAAATGAAACCGTAAAAAATGTCGTTGACGTGAAAATGACAGAAGCAAGAAAAAGCAAAAAGGCCAAAAAACAAATCAAACCAAAATGACGTTTCGAAGCGTTTGGCTTTTTTTTTCGTTCGCTTTCTCACGCGTGACACAAAACAAATTTCATTTTTCAATACCATCACCATGATGAACACAAAAGGAAATGTTTTCATTGTAATTGTCAATATTTAATACACTTCAATTCATCACTTCAAATAAAAATCTCCAAAAGTCGCAGAAAACAAACAAAAAAAAGTTTGCGAACGCTCGCAAGGATTATTAAAATCATCAACACTCAAAACCTTATGAAAGGATAATTCTCTCACACTCACGCACGCGCGCGCACTCACACATGAAATTGACAGTAAATGAAAATAACGAAGTGTGGAAAAACATCACAAGTAAAAAGTGAACAATTATGCAAAATGAGTTTTCTTCGAATACAAACAGAAAATCAACAGTTGAAAATCAAACGTGCTGTTAAAAACAACAACAATAATGACCCACAAAATCAAGAGTTCCAAACTTCCGACACAAAAATCAATTGTGCCAAAATGTAGTGTGAAAAATTGCAGTCAATTTTTGTGAACCAATAAAAGGAAGAAAAAAAATCAGCACTTTGTGATTAAAATGATAAAAAAAAAAAAAAAAAGATGCAATGACCAATGCAACAAAAATGATATAAAAACAAAAATCAGAAACAAAATCAACTTGTAAAATAAAGACACGTTGCAATATGAACGTTGTTCAAAAAAATAAAAAATAAAATAAAATACAAATCTGGCGTGTTGGAAAGTGAAATAAATGAAAAAAGAAAAGTTTAACGCACGGGGGCGCCAACACAAACTTCCAAAAACATACACATACACACACGCACACTGTAAGATACTTGAAGGCCATATTTGGATGAACTACGACAATTATTGCTAGTGATCAAAATATGTTACAATGTGACGTCATAATAAAATAAAATCAAGATTTTTGATCTTGAAGGAATGCTGACACGCCATCACTACAAATTAATCGATCAAACCTGATTTGAAACTTAGCTTGAAACCCTATTTTGACACTTGAACCCCAGTAAAACCCTAACCTGAGCTAAAAACCTACTTTGAAACCCTAACCTTGGCACTTAACCTTATGAAAGCCTGAAAGTTTGGCTTCAAATTCTACATGGAAAATCCCACTGTAACAGAAAACCCTACTTTAAAACCCTAAGTAGTTTGAAACCCTAATTTGAAACCCCAACCATGCCTTGAAATCTTACTCTGACACCTTAACTGTAGTGAAACCCTCCTTTGAAAGTACCCTCAGTCTTAAAATCCTACTTTGAAACCCTAACTTTGGCTTTTAAACCTTAACCCTGGCTTTAAACCGACTTTGACACCCCAACTTGAAACCTTCCTTGTTTACACTATATCACTGAATCACTTTCATGTCATTTAACTTGCTTGCAGTTTATTTGTCCTGAAGCATGTCTTATATTGACCCGTGCTGTTGTCCACATTCAGGAAGTAGCATGGCGCCCGACTTACGTGTACTTACTGTTGCGCAGGTGTACTCCCCGATGGCGGCGAGCCTGGGGATGGGCTCGGTGTCGGGCTACATGTCGGCCGGCAGCGGCGGGGTGGCGTCGGCCTCCTTCAACATGGCGTACGGCGGGTCCAGCATAAGCCCCGCCCCCGTGTCCGGGGTGGGCGTGTCCTGCTTGGGCAACGCCGGCTTGGGCGGAGCCATGAGCCCATGCGGAGGCAGCGCGGGCCAAGCGGCGGCGCAGCATCACCATCACCACCACCACCACGCGTACGCCGGCGTCAGTCCCGGGTCCCAGTACGGTGGCGGCGGCGGCGGCGGCAGCGGGGGACTGAACCTGAACCGAGGCCGCGACGCAAAGCCGGCGCTGCGGCGCAGCTACCCACACGCCAAGCCGCCGTACTCGTACATCTCGCTCATCACCATGGCCATCCAGCAGGCGCCGGGCAAAATGCTCACCCTCAGCGAGATCTACCAGTGGATCATGGAGCTGTTCCCCTTCTACCGGAACAACCAGCAACGCTGGCAGAACTCCATCCGGCACTCGCTCTCCTTCAACGACTGCTTCGTCAAAGTGTCCCGCTCGCCCGACAAACCGGGCAAAGGCTCCTACTGGACACTGCACCCCGACTCGGGCAACATGTTCGAGAACGGCTGCTACCTGCGCCGCCAGAAGCGCTTCAAGTGCGACAGGAAGAGCCTGGCAGAGGGCAGGAAGGATCGCGGCGGTGTTGGCGGCGCACCCTGCGTCGATGCCACCCTCAAACCGGCGGGACTCACGGATGCATCCTCGTCCAGCCGTTGCTCGCCGCCGCCGCCGGGCCCCGAGGGAGCCAAGCTGGCGGGACCCCAGCTACTCTCGTCCCTGTGCCTGCCCCCGCATGGCATGGAGCTGAAGGGCGACGCCCACTACGCCTTCAACCACCCCTTCTCCATCAACAACCTCATGTCGTCCCCAGAGCACCACAAACTGGACCTGCGGGCCTACGACGCCCTGCAGTACTCGGCCTACGGTGCCGGCCGGGGCGGCGAGGCACTGGAGGCGCCCTACTACCAGGGGGCCTGCACCAGAGCCCTGCTCAACACCTCGTAGGGCCGTCAGGGACAACAAACTGGGGAAAACCAGTTCCTGCCTTTTTGTTCTTGCCTCCCCCCATGTCCCTGCCGCACCCCGTCCAATCCAGACCTGCCACCGCTCAGTTTCCAGAGCTCCAAAATGGACAGATGAGAAAGTCTGGAAAAAGACACATCTGCCGTTTCCCGTCTTTCCCCCACATCCTTCAGTCAGTCAGACCTGGGGCCCAGTACGGGGGCAACGGCGGCAACCGGGGGCGCTGAACCAAGACGTCTCGTTTGAGTCTCCCCCAGCTTGCATGGACATCCTCAAGCTTCCAGGACTGGCAGATGACCTCGTCCAGTCCAACTGCCACTTGCCATCAACAATCTCACTTTGGTTTACACAAACTGGATTTGAGGGTCTACGATAAACCCGTAGTTAATTGGTAGAGGCGGGGGCGCTTCGCACGAGGCCTTACCCTCGCCAGACAGAACCTGCACAAACGTCTCACTAGCCCTTTTCACGATGCATCACAGGCGGAACCTTGCCCGGACTGTGGCCGTTGCGGTTTCACGCGTTCAGATAATTGGATGCATGGGGGAGGGCCAGTGAGTATTAGGTGGTAAACGTCACACGCTGGTCACGGTTTCCTGTGGTTGATATGCTGGGAATTTTCAGAATATATAGCCGATAGGCCATACACGCCAGCTGTTCAAGTCACAGGACGGCCATCTTGCTCCTCCCACCTCACCAACAGACTCCTGTATAAACTATACGCTATACATACAGATGAGATATATACAGCTCGTAGGCAGTTAATATAAGGCTGGAGACAGGGTGGGGGGGTTTTGTGCCGGGGTGCTAACTATTTTTTTTAACAAGAAAAAAAATAAAAATTAAAAAATAACCTCCCCCTCCCTCCTTTTTCTTTTATCGCTCAGTTCCTTAGACCACAATATTAGATTTGGCAGAGGCATCTTTTGTTGAATTACAGTTATAATTCTTAGTAAAAAAAATCTACACGTTTCCGCCTGTACTAAACATCATTAAGCGCATAATTTATACATGTATTTAAGGCAAGTTGTAAAATGTCTGAAGTACTCTTGTTTATGCTTAATAAATTTAAAACACCATAAATATGCTATTTCTACTAAGTACTATCTCAAATGTTGTCCAATTTCGACGCTGTAAATATTTAGGACCGTATGGCGAGAAAGGTTTGTTGGGAGGAGCAATATGGCGGCCTCGCGACGAAAATAGCGGGGTCGGGGGGTGAGGAGGGATGTGGACGAGGCAAGAAAACAGGCAGGAAAGGAACAGGGAGGAAAAAGTGTGACATGGTCAGGAAAAAGTTCAAACTTTTCTTGGGCATTCCTCCACGTTTTTTTTTTTGATACATTTGCATTTATTTTCTCATAAGCCATTTTCTGCCATTCCCCACTTATTTTCCCGGCTCACAAAATTGAAGGCCAAAAGAGAAAAAGGTGTCGAAACTTCTGTAAAAAGGCATCGATGGGCACTTTTTTTTGTTTTTGTTTTTGTTTCCACGCCTGCCGTTATCGCAGCGTTTTTCCCAGCTGTGTGTTTGACGGGGTTGAAGCCAGAAAAGGGCGGGAAAATTGCAGCGTAAGCCAGATAATAGGCGGGAACATTTCGGAGAAAAAGTTGGGCGAAAGGTCAGCTGTGTCACCGTGTGCAGTCTTGAAAGGGGCTGGCCAAAAATGTCCCAAGGTCAGTTTTGTCTGATGTTTAAAAAAAAAAAAAAATGGTCGCGACCTCTGCCTGTGATGATTTGATGATTGATCGGTAATGTGATGATGATCGAAAAGTGTGCATGATGCCGACAAAAATATCCAGCGGGAAAGTCGGAAAAAATAAAACCAGGTTTGTGTGTCTTTTGTGCATGTTTTAACTTATTCTTTTCAAAATAAAACATCCAAACTTGGACTGCTTGATTGATGTCATCAATAGCAAATCCACAAGGTCACTTTATTAGTAAAGACATTTTTTTTTTTTACAATTTGTCTAACAAATACTAACAGCTGGTTGTAGATGACTTAAGATCCGCTGAGATTTTTATTTTTTTAACACCCACACGCACGGCCTGCATCGTTTTTTTTTTTATCAGACTTTAAAATCACAAATACATATCTATATCTATCTATGTATATGCACACATACTATATCACACACAAATACATATTTACACGCTCGCACTCAAAAAAGATTCAACCCACACTTTAAATAATATTTATTTGCAAAATGTATCCACGTTCATGCTAAAATAGATTGTAATATAAAATAAGTTGCATTGAGTTATATTAAATCTTTTCAGGTTGATTCTGAATACAGTAACTACATACAGTATATAATTAATACATAAGCATAATTAAATACATAACCAACAATATTTGATTCTATCACGTTTAGATTTAAAATTATAATTGATTCATTAAAAAAAAATTGACAATGGGAAAAAATGTAATAGTTTGTTTTTACTAAAAAAATAGATTTCTGTTTTGGTGGAAAAAAAACAAAAACAAATGGAATTCTCATTTTACTGATTTTTATTAGTTATTATGTGGATGATTATTCTCGGATGTCAACCATGCGATCAGGAACCAGAAGGAACACACAAAAAGATAATAATAATAATAATAATAATAATAATAATAATAATAATGATGATGATAAAGTGGCGCAACGGAAAGAGAATCTACAAGTGTGGACTAATAAATGGGGGTGTTTGGGGGGGTACTTGAGAGAGAGAGAGGGGGGGGGGTGTGGTGTCCCTAAAAGCGAGCATATGGTCCTGGCGAGGCATGGCGGGGCAGTGTGCAACCCCCCCCCCCCCCCCACCCCCCCCCCCCCCCCCCCCACCCCACCTCCTCCCACAGCATAATTTCAGAAAAGGCTGCGTGCACCTTCTGGTCTAAAAAACTTTGAAGGCCCCGCTTGGGGCGGTGCACCCCCCTGGGGGGTGGAGGCCGCTGGGGGGCTTTTGATGGGGATTGGAATTAATGACGTGCAATAAGACGACAATGGCGCCTTTGTGAACGAGCCAGCAAAAAGAGCAAAGAGGCCCTTTCACAATAAAACAGCAAGCGCCGCTTTTTCACAATAAAAGACAAGAAGCGGCCCGTTGATGTCGTTGTCCGCTGGACTTGTTAGGATTAGCATTAGCAGGCATCGTGTGAAAACCTTAACCAAACCTGACTAATTGACACCTTGATTTCAAACCCTAATTTTGAACACCACCCGAACTAATTCCAGATTCAAACTGCTTTTAAACTCGTACCCTAGCTGGAAATTGTTTTCTTTTAGGTTTTGTTTTCAAAACCCTCACCTTGACTTGAAAGCCTTGTTTGAAAATAACCGCAACCATTTTTAAAACTCAACCGCTGCTTTGAAATCAAACCCCATCTCCTAATTAGGACCCGAGCTTCAAAACTCAAACTGCCCCGCCCCAACCCTCACCTAGACATGAAACCCTATCTGAAACCACGTTACCCATCTTTGAAGCACAAATCCTGTCATTTTTCTGTAATCTTGTCTTCCAAGCTTGATTTGAATATGTACATTTTTTAAAACCCGAATACTGGCTGCAAATCTTAATTAGAACCCCAAAACCAAACCCTGACCTATTTTGAAGCCCCAAATATGACCTCAAAACCTCCTTTGAAGCGTTCACCTCTGTTGGAAACTGTATTTTCAAAACCGGAATTTTAATTTGAAATCCAAAGCTTAACTTTGAAAAACTCAAACCCTATCTTGAAACCCTAATCTTTTTTAAACCCCTCAGCTGGTTTGAAAGTAAAATTTGAAACCTTAATCTTGCCTGAGAATCCTAATTGGAAAGCCAAACTCAATTTTGAACTCGCTCAATTTTGACATTTTTGATCTAGGTTTGAAACTTATTTGGAAACCTTAACCTAGACTTGAAACCCTATCCTGGTTAGAAGCGCGCATGCACACACACGCACGTGCAGGCGCACACAGGTGGCGTCACAAGTGGGAGTGAAGAAAGGCGCTCTTTGTTGTCAACAAGCAGATTAAGGGGTGCAGCGGGATTACCAGCGCGGGGGACACCCAAGTTGAGCGCGAGCTGGCCAGTGTCGCCATGGAGACCACACAATCGTTTGTTTATAAGCGGGGTTTTGAGTGAAACTCCCCAAAAAAATAGAAATAAAAACTAATATTTCCATTTCCTTTTTTCCTTCACTATCCAAATGGAGTTTCAAGAGTTGATTTCATAACCTGAAGTTCACCTGATGTCAATCGTCACGGTGGCAAAAAGACGACGTCGTCTCATAAAACGCCCACGAGCAATCAGACGACGGCGCGCACGGTTCCCGTGCCCACTTTTTTCCGCAAAACTTCCACCAGACGCTCCAACCTGAAACCAAAAGTCAGCACATTCAAAAACGACACTTTGGAAATGATCTTCGATTATCATCAATTTGAGAACAAAAAATCATTTTGCATTTTTTTTTAAACACCCAATAAAAATATTCCTACACTAAAGCTTACAAACTTAATTTGAAACCATAACAGTGAGTCGAAATCCTACTTTGAAAGCGAATCCTTGTCTTAAAATCTCAGAGAAAACCTAAGCCAGGCTTGAAATGATTTGAAACCATGTTTAAAAATCTAAACTTGGTTCGAAACTTGGCTTGAAGAGTTTCCGAAAAATTCTAACCTAAAACTGGGACCGTCTTTTGAAACGCTAATTTGAAACCGTAACCCTTTCCTGAAATTTTAAAACCCTGGCTTGAACTAACTGAGACTGACTGACTAATCAAGATGGTTTTGGTCAATATTGTAATCACAATTATTAATCGCAACCATATCTCAACGTTAGGAAAAAACATTTCCATTTTTATGTCACTTTTCAACCAAATTGATTACCAAATAGCGAGTTAAACTAGACTAAGTGCAATTTTTAGAGAAATTGCGTGGGAATGCTGAAAGCTAAATGCTAAGCTGAATGCTAATAGCTGAATGCTCAGCTGAATGCCTATTAAGGAAATTGAAGGATAAACAGTTAAGTAATTACATAACTAGTAATTACTAGTAATACTAGTAATTACTACTAATTACTTATTATATAAGTTGTGTGTTTAGTGCATTTAGAAATGTTTTTATCATTTAGAAAGTGCCGATGTTGATAACCGATAAGCCGATAATTGTGTTTTGTTTAAAGCTTAGCATTAGCTTAATGTGCTAACTTTGCATTAACTTAGCATTAGTATCTGCATCATCTTCACATGCTAAACTAGCATGCTAAATTAACATTAACTTAGCATTAGCTTAAAATTAGCTTTAGCTTAGCATGCTAACTTAACATTAGCTTAGCATTAGCTTAGCATGCTAACTTAGCATGCTAACTTAGCATGCTAACTTAACATTAGCATTAGATTAGCATGTTAACTTAGCATGCTAACTTAACATTAGCTTAGCATTAGCATTAACATTAGCTTAGCAAAAAAATGCCAAGCAAAGAATTCAAAATGCTAAGTGATCTTGTTCTTGCGGCAGCTTAACGAAGGGTAATGCGCGAGTTGGCCCCCTGGTGGTTGGCTGAGAGTGCTGAATGCCAAATGCGCGTGAGCCCGTCCACATTTGAAATGGAAATATCAATAACAATTAAGGGCATTTAGTCATGTGAAAATTCTGACTTGAAACAGCACCATTGGTTTCAAAGCCTGATTTGAAACCGATCATCGATTGTTATTCATTCATACGTACTCCATATAATATAAGACTGTCCAGTATGCGTGTCGTGTTGAGCAGTGAGGTGAAAAAGTTGGAAAAAGTTGTAATAAGGAGAAGAAGATTCCATCAGTCGTCCCATTCAGCCCTCCTTACCAACCCCCCGTCCCCCCCTGAGCAAACACTCGTATCTATTCGGTGAGTCCGTCTCCTTTCACAGAGGCCCCGCCCCCCCGCTGGCAGCCAAATTAGAGCAGAAAGCCTCGGGTTTGAGCCCGGACGACTTAATCTGTTTTCATCTCCATCTCATCCCCCTTCATCTTCAGCCTGATGAGACAGGAAGTCACGTTACGGCTGCGCCGCAGATTACTGTGCCCACGGGCCGCCAATATCAACCATGTCACATGCGCCGCCAGCCGTGATGTCATACCGAACATCAAAGGGTGACACTTGCAGCCAAAAAATCAATAGTGTCGTCTGTCATGTTGAACGTCAATGATGTCACATTTTACATCTATGATGTCACACATCAGCGTCAGATGTCACCTTGAACGCCAATGATGTCATATTAAACATCGATGCTGTCGCAAAAAAAAAAAAAAAGTATGACGACAACTTCAATCAATGTCAATCAGGTTACGTTAATCATCAATGATGTCACCTTGAACCGCATTGATGACAACTTGAGCACCGCTCGTTCCAATTTTTAAAATCAATGATGTAATCTTGAACATCAATGATATTATCTTGAATATTAAGGTCTGAAATCAATGACATCTTTCACATCGATGTCATCTTTAAAAATCTATGATGTAATTTCTAAAATCAATGAAGTAACCAACATCATCTTTAACATCAATGATGTCATCTTTAAAAATCAATGATGTCATTTTTAAAATCAATGTCATCTTGAATATCAATGATGTTATCTTGAATATTGATGTCTTCTTTAAAATCAATGACATCATCTTTCACATCAATGATGTAGGCTTTAAAAACCAATTATGTCATTTCTAAAATCAATGAAGTAATCTTGAATATCAACGATGTTATCTTGAATATTGTCTTCAAAATCAACGACATCATCTTTAAACATCAATGATGTCATCTTGAATATCATTATCTTGAATATTGTCTTTTAAATCAATGACATTTTAATATCAATGATGTCATCTTTAAAATCAATTACATCATCTTTCACATCAATGATGTAGTCTTTAAAAATCAATGATGCCATTTTTAAAATAAATGAAGTAATCTTGAATATCAACGATGTTATCTTGAATATTGTCTTTAAAATCAACGACCTCATCTTTAACATCTATTATGTCATCTTTAAAATCAATGATGCCATCTTGAATATCAATGTTAACTTGAATATTAATGTTTTTAAAATGACATCAATGACATCATCTTTAACATCAATGACATCTTTAAAAATCAATGATGTTATTTTTAACATCAATGACGTCATGTTGAATATCAACGATGTCACCTTCAAAATCAATGACATCCTGACCACCTGCCATGTTTTATTTCATTGAATGGAGAACATCATTTTGGTTGTTTGTGACTTATTTCTTGTTTTCTGTTTGATCTCATTTCCAGAACTATTCAAAGTGCGCTCATTGACTTGAAGGTGCGATACCTGCGGACTCTCTCGCTGGCGTCTCGCTCCGCCTCCTGGCAGCGCAGGAGCTCCGCCTCTACGTTATGCTTGTCCTCGGTGAGCTGCTGTAGCTGTGCCAGAAAGGGCGGAGCCTGGGGCTGCCCGTCAGCAGCGGGCGGAGCCTTCACCAGTTGCTCGGCGCTAAAAAGAAGACAAGCCGATCTGCTTTACGGCGCCCCCAAATGCCGACGCGTCTCAAACGTGTTTCAGGTGGCGACCATCTGACCTGTGATTGGCTCGCAGTAACTTTAGCGGGCGGCGTCTCGTTCCCGCTGAAGTCCGATCAGCTTGTCCTGATTGGACGAAAGCCAAACAAACCGCCAATCAGGCTTCCCTCGTGACCGGACTGGATTTGTCGACTTGAATTTTTTTTTTCTCCCAGAAGGCCTCCTGAAGTTGACCTCGACAAAAGGCGTTAAACGTTCAATATTAAACCGTTGCCGGCACTCGGCAAACAACGCAAGGTTGCTTGGAGAAAAGATCAACAAGTTGATCTGGATTTCGGCGACGGCTTCAATTAAGACGCTCATTTGCATATGCGCGCAATCACACGCCGCTTGACTTTTACATCCGCAATGTTTCACTTTTTACACACGCACACACTCAGATTGCTAATTAAACACAATTGGTTCGACACTTCACGCGGAAAGTGGCGGCCCCACGGCGGGCTGCCAGTTTGGAGCGGTCAGGACAGGAAGTGAGGAGCAAAAAAATGGGCAGCAAAAAGGGCAGAAAATGACTTGTGAGAAAATAAATGCAAATGCATCACAAAATGTGGCGGAATGCTCAAGAACTTTTTTTTCCTGATCATGTCACACTTTTTCCTTTCTCCCCCTTTGCTGCCCGTTTTCTTGCCTTTCCCCCATAACCCCCCCCCCCCCCCCCCCCAAAAAAAAAACACTTGACAGTGATGCCCCCCCACCCCATGCTAATCATGAAGCGGAAGGAAAGCAGAGGGTCAGTGTGTGTCTTCTCCAGCAGAGTCAGACGAGCGTCTTCAAACGACGAGGCGCTCATTAATCAGACTAACATGCAAATGAGGTCACGGGCACTGCTGGTGAGCCGACCTTTTAACTGAAGGTCACGCGTTGGCCATTAAGGAGGAGGATGACGAAGAAGAAGCCGCGGGCGATGTGACCTCCGAATGGAGGCCCGTCCTGACAAGACCACAAGTTCAACAATCGAATAAAACGGACAAAATAATTGACTTCAAAACGATGACTTGATGGGCAAAAACTTAACTTGTGGTAAATTATGACATTTTTTGGATGGAGCTAAAAAAAAAAATCAATACAAACAATCTGCAAAAACAAATCAACCTTATGGCAAACAAATTGGACAAATGACTTAAACAACAAAAACAAATTCCACGAATAACAATTATCAAGACATGACTTTAAAAAATGACAATTGACTTAAACCATCGACAAATAACACTAAACTTTTTTTAAATTGACCTGAACTGAACTGACTCTCAAATAAAACGGACCCAAAACAACCGACTGAAAAATATTTGTTATGCTTTCTAAATTGACCTAAGCGTTCAACTAAAACTAACGACTTAAGTGAATCGACTTTGACAAAATAATTTGAAGGAATTTAAAGAATGTAAAGAAATTTCTTGGACAAACAACTCAAACAATCAATTTGGACAAATGACTAAAGAATGACTTAAAAGGACCTAAAATAAATGACTTAAATAATTGAAATATTTGCTTTGTCATTTTTAAATTGAACGATTACAACTAAACGACTTCAGACAATCAACTTGGACATAAACTCATTTAAAGAAATTTCAAGAATTTCGTGGAAATTCCATAGACAAATGACTCAAACTATCAACTTGGACAAACAACTAAAAATACCTTCAAGAAGCTAAAAAAAAATTACCCAAATTATCGAAAAATGACTTTAAACATTTGTTTTTAAATTGATCAAAATGTTTATAACAAAATGACTTAAGACAAACAAAAAAAAAGACTGACATACAAATTTGATGAACGACTTAATTCGAAGAAACTTGTTGAAAAACGATTCAATTCAAACAATTGAAAGAACGTCAACAAAACTACACAATTGACTTACACAATCACCAAATGATACCTGTTTTTTGTTTTTTTTGTTTTGTTTTTTAATCAACCTGAACCGAATCGACTAAAACAATTAACTAAAACGAACCAACATGAGACAACTGTCATGAAGAAATGACTTAAACGATCAAGTTTCACAAATGACTCAATTAAAAGAAAGCAGTTAGTTGACCAAATGACTGAATTGAACCAATTCCTTGCAACGACGACGACATAAACAAAAGAGTGAAAAGTCAGAATTGAAAACGGCATTGAAATGAAAGACTCAAACGGTCGTCGCGCGGACTCAAGCCGTCCATGACGTTCGTTCGTTCATCAGTTGGCCGGCCGCTTATCGAACGTCAGCTGTTAAATAAAAAGTGTCTCCAGGCACTAATCCCCCCCCCCCCCCCCCCCCCGGACCCTCATTAAGAGCACTACATTAATAACAACATGTCATATATTTCTGCAGCGGCAAACAGACGGGAGGACTAAGAGCCGAATGCGCCGGCCAAATGACAACTTGGACAAAAAAAACACATCGGTCACGAGTGAGGATGATGATGATGATGAAGACGCTGCCATGCATGTGTGTGTGTGTGTGTGTGTGTGTGTGTGTACCTTGCTCACCCTCTGCTCTCTCTCCTGCATGACTTCCTGTTGCAGCCGTCGACACTGCAGACAAGTCAGAGCGTAACGTAACGACGTGTTAGTGACAGCAGGATTAAAAAACGATGTCATCTTAGCCTCAACAATCAAGTTAAACAAGCAACCTAAATGACAAATTAATTCCATCGATTAAAAGCGCGTCCTCAAACCATTTCTACAATCAGTTTTGACACTAGTCACTTAAAAATTACGACTTGTATAACGTAAACAATCGACCAAAACCAGATCTATGCGAGAACAATCAGTTGTATTTAACTTCCGTAGTAACTCATTAACTTACAATTTAAAGCTACAATTTGATGTTGAACCATAGTTATTTTAAAATTAACAAAAAAAAATAACATTCGAAAAACAATTTCGTTAACGAAATAAAATAAAAACGAAAATGCTTTTTAAAAAACAAAAACTAACTGAAACGACATTTTACATTTACAAAACTAACTAAAACGAACTACAACTAGACTTAGTGCAATTTCTAGAGAAATTGCGTGGGAATGCTGAAAGCTGAATGCTAAGAGTTTCATTGCATATGGAATGCTCATGAAGTAAATTGAGGGATAAATTATGAAATGATGATCTCCTGGTTACTGGACAATGCACTTTACCAGCTGTGCAACCAAGCAGTATCAGACACCTGGTAATGACAGTAAGTTATATGTACAGAAGTGGGCATGAAAAGTGATACTTAGAAAAAGTTCAATGTCTCTGCCATTGAAAATTAATGGGGAAAAGTTGATATTAAATGTTAAATTGTGCAAATACTGTAAGTAATGTGGAATCAGACAATATATACCCCAGGAGGTGTCAATTTTTGAAGCTAGTTGAAATTTGAACGATATAAATTGGAAATATTATGTGGGAGTTTTTACGCGGCAAAAAAGTGTAGAGAATAAAAATCACAATAACGTGGGAATTATAGCAAAAATTGGTAAAAGTTTATCTTGAACGTTAAATTGTGCCGATACTCAGCAATGTTGAATCAAGACGATATATAGCCCGAGAGGCGTGAATTTTTGAAGCAAGTTGAAATTTGAACTGTGTAAATCGGTAGTATTGTGTGGGAGTTGTTTCACAGCAAAAAAAAAATTATGGAGAATAAAAATAAAAATGCGTCGGAATGCTGAAGCATTCCCACAATTAAGGTGTTGTCAACAAGGTTATTTTAGTTAACTAAAACTAACGAAAATAAAACAAAAAACAATTTTGTTAACGAAATAAAATAAAAATGAATCATTATTTAAGTACAGTATTTCATTTTCCTTTCTTTAATGCTAATGTTCAAGCTGTGCATAAAGTTGGTTGTAGCATTAATTGGCTCAATGAAAACTATTATTTTTATTTTTAAATGAATAAATGGAGCCAATTTATGATTACATGTTCTTCATGGTTTACCGTACTATTTTCCCATGGTGTAAAAAGTTTGGCAAGCACCAAGCGTGCGATTGTGGAGCACCACACACGACCGGCAAGGAATGGAACCGGCAACCCGGCAGCAGCTGCACACATTTAATAAGCTTGTAATGACCTGATATTAGCTCAATAAAGGCTGGGGGAAGGGGGGTACGCAACCCCCTCCCCCCCCTTTTCTAATATTTCCCACAAGTCTCGGCAGCGTCGTCAGATAATCCCTGAGAGATGAGGAACGGGAGCGAGAGCCGGCGAGCAGCGGGGTGGGGTGGGGGATCCTCCAGCATGGAGTGTTCTCTCTCTCTTCTTCTCCACCATCGGGGATTACGCTCGCTTTGAAACATATTTGAGGCGGCGGGGCGGCATTAAGGTGTTACTGTGGAGGGGAGGGTGTTAACGCCGAAGGGGCGGGGTGTTAAAAGATGGCGCGCCGCCAACACTAGCGGGGACTTAGCAGCGCGCTCGAGCTAGGGTTAATGGAGGCGGCGGCGGGACGGATGGATGACGACGGGCGAGGGTTCGCGTCACGCCGCATCTTTTCACACCGTCGAAGAGCGGGAAAAACTGGAGATTCTAATCAAGGTGATAGTTAAGAAAGTTCAGGAAATTGAACCCGAGAAAACATTTTCGGTAAGGAAAGACAATAAAAAAAAAAAAAATTCTGTTGAGGAAAAAAGAACTTGAAAAAAAGAAAAAAAAAAAAGAATATACATAAATATATACTGTATATATATTAGGGTTGTAATTACCTCTCGATAATGTTCAACTATTGGATGGTGGTTCACATTTTAGTTAGCAGCTGACTACTGGTCGAATTCAGATAAAAGCATAAAATTCCGTCTGAAATTTATTACATCTTCGTGATCTATATGCATATTGCATGGGCCAATATTGCGATGCCCTAATACATACATATTATATATATATATATATATATATATATATATATATATATATATATATATATATATATATATATATATATATATATATATATATATATATATATATATATATATATATATATATATATATGAATATATATATATAAAAGATGGAATGGAAACAATGGAAACAGCAGAAGCCCCAGAATTCAACCCTGTGGAACACCATACAATCTATTATACATCAATTGATATTACACGTCCAACCACTTTCTTTTTTTTTTTGCACGGCATAGTATGAAGTAGGGCTGGGTAAAAATAAATACATAAATAAATAAATAAATAAATAAATAAATAAATAAATAAATAAATAAAAATCAAATAATCGATATCGAATCAATTTTCCTTTTCTAGTGTGATATCGATTCATAAAACCATGAATCTATTATTTTAATATCTATTTTTTCTCCATAAATTAACAAGAAAATAGAATTCTAAAGGCTGATTCTTTTTGTATCTTACAGTTTTTGTTTAAATTTACCATTCAGATGAATTTAAAAATATATTCTTACATTTATAAAAGACCTGACCTATTGCACTTTATGACAATTAAGCATCTGTTGAATTTATATTTACAATTATTGAATTAGATTTATGTAAACATTTTCTTCTCATCCCTGCTGATGTCAATGTTTGTGTAAAATGTTAAGTGATTATAACACACAATTTTCATTTCATTTCAATAAAAAAAAAATTAACCAGCTACTGCCTCTGCAAAATTAAATTTTGGAATTTAATGTTTGTTTTTTTTTAAAATCATGTCCTTGATATTTAACAAGAAATGATGTTCCATAATTAATCAATATCGGATTGAACTGAAGTGAATCGAATCAGGAAAAAAAATCGAAACCGAATCGAATTTAACTCTTGTGACTCAAAATCGAATTTAGGAATTGCAATTCATATCCTAGTATGAAGGGATTATACCAGCACAACAAGTTGGCCACTAAGTGCACCAAATTATGCAGCACAAATCAGTCACAATGTCACATGACCACCTGCATCCAATGATGGCCAAGCGGGGCAATATCATTACCAATCATTTGAGTCGGATTTGGGTTTCAACCTCCGCCAAACTCCTGCGACTGACTCACCGAACCCCGGGGGTTCATTCCATCGAACCCGAGTTAAGAACCACCGACTTAAACAGTGCAAATAAATCCATTTACTAAACATTGATTCTCTTTTGTTTGTGCACACATTTCGGATCAAAAGATTTGTTCTTATTAGTCATTCACGTCTTCCGAGGACCAAGTCGACACTCGCACGAGTACAGTCAACATCATTCGGCACTTGTCGAATTGTCGTATGCAAATATTTGACTCGACGACGAGCGGCGGCGGCGGCGGCTGAGCGAACAAACACAAACAAATACGTGACAAAGCGAGCGCCACCTTGGCTACGGAGCCGTCTCGCTGCTCCATGACGGCCTTCATCTCCTGCGCGGTGATGCGGCCTCGCTGCTGCGCCGCCAAGCGCACGCGCTCCACCAGGGCTGAGCCAAACGCCGCCACTTCCTGCGCCGAGGCCGAGTCGCGCACGCGCCGGAGGAGCTCCTCTACTTCCTGCCGGGCAACACGACGGACGCTGTGAGTACGACTGGCGTGGTTTCATTCACGATGTAGCAAACGTTGGAAGAAGAAGAAGAAAACATCTTTTACCAAGTCGCTGTCCTCAAGCGGCGACCTGTCGGTTGAGTCAGACCTGGACAGTGGACACATAGCAGAGACGGTCAGGACACATGGGATAGATTTAGGCGAGTTACGCGTGGCTCTTCTTCGTCTCTTTTCGGTTTTTGCTGGACGGCAACGAATAAAGCCAAATTGGACAAACGGATTGATCAACACGATCAAATTATCGGTTTCAAAAATTGAGTGGAGAACAGGAGCTTTGTTGTTCTTCAGTTCTTGCTGCTTCTTGATGGTTTATGTCTGATCTTGTGGGATCTTCTTTGACCTTGTGGATTCTTTTACGTTTGTGTTGGTTCTTGTAGGTTTTCGCTCGTTCTGGGTGTTTTAATGGGCTCTAATGTGCATTTGCATCAGTTCTTGTAGGTTTTTGCTGGTTCTTGTTGGTTGGGTCTGGAAGGTTTGTGTAGGTTCTTGATGGATCTTGGCTGCTCTTGTATACATGTGTACGTTTGTGTTGGTTCTTGATGGTTCTGGGTGTGTTAATTGGATCTTCTTGGATCTCAGTTGTTCTTGTTTATGTACATTTGCATCAGTTCTTGCAGATTCTTGCCGGTTCTTGTTGGTTGGATCTTTAAGGTTTGTGTAGGTCTTGCTTGCTAGCTCTTGATGGATCTTCTTGTATCTTGGTTGCTCTTTTATATATATTTACATTTGTGTTTGTTCTTGTAGGATCTTGTTGATTCCTGACTGTGGTTTGGATCTTGTAAGTTTGTGTAGGTTCTTGCTTGCTGGTTCTTGTTGGTTGGGTCTTGAAGGTTTGTGTAGGTTCCTGCTTGCTAGTTGTTGATGGATCTTGTATACATGTGTACTTTTGTGTTGGTTCTTGTAGGTTCTTGCTGGTTCTGGATGTTTTTGTTGACTCTTCTTGGATCTCAGTTCCTTTTTATGTACATTTGCATCAGTTCTTGTAGGTTGTTGCTGGTTCTTATTAGTTGGATCTTTAAGGTTTGTGTCGGTTCTTACTTACTAGCTTTTGATGGATGTTCTTTTATCTTATATACATGTGTAGATTTGTGTTGGTTCTTGACTGTGCATTGGATCTTGTAGGTTTGTGTAGGTCCTTGCTGGTTCTTATTGCTGGGTATTGAAGATTTGTGTATATTCCTGCTTGTTAGCTCTTGGTGGATCTTCTTGGATCTTGTATACATGTGTACATTTGTGTTGGTTCCTTGGATCTTGTAGGTTTGTCTAGGTCCTTGCTTGTTGGTTCTTGTTGCTGAGTCTTGAAGGTTTGTGTAGGTTCTTGCTTGCTAGCTCTTGATGGATCTTGGTTCATCTTGGTTCTTGGTTGGTTCTTGTAGGATCCTGTTGGTTCCTGACTGTGGATTAGATCTTGTAGGTTTGTGTAGGTTCTTGCTTGCTAGCTCTTGATGGATCTTGGTTGATCGTGGTTCCTGTAGGTTCTTGCTGGTTCCTGTGGGTTGGGGCCTGTAAGTTTGTGTTGGTTCTTGCTTGCTGGTTCTTGACAGATCTTCTTGGATCTTGGCTGCTCTTGTATGCATATGTACGTTTGTGGGTTGGGTCTTGCTGTTTGTGTACCTTCCTGCTGGTTTTCGGTGTTTTTTGTTGGCTCTTGTTGTATCTCGGCTGTTCTTCTAGTATGTTTGTGTCCATTTATTTGGGTTCTTCTAGGTTTGTGTTGGCTGTTGATTGTCCTTGTCAAATCCAGGTGCAGAAAGTAAAAACCCTGCCACAGTCTGGCTTAAGTCACAGGTGCGTCACCTCAACCGGCAGGTAAATGGGCCTCGCTTCTGCTTGTGCATTTGTGATGGATTTGCCACGTTTGTGTTGGTGGTTCCGTTTGCTGTGCTTCTTTTAGATTCTTGTTTGCTCGTGTATGTGCGTCATTTCTTTAAGGTGCTTTCTGGTTCTTGTACGTTTGCGTTGGTTGTTCTGTTCTTTGTGTTGTGTTGTAGGGCCTTGTTTGGTTGTATATATTAATTGTTGCCTGTTGTTTCTTATAGGTTCTAGAATGTTAGTGTTGCATTTTGTTTGCACTTGTTGGTTTCTTTTGAAGCCTGTATTTTCGCTTTGGGTCCAATTGGTGGATTCAGGTGGGTTTTGTTGGTTGTATATTCATTTAGGTTTTTAGATGTTTGTTCTGACTTGATATTTTGTTCCTTGTGATTCTTTTAGGTTTTTGATGGGTTCTTGTAGAACTGGTGGTTCTTAAGGGTTCTTGCAACTTCGTGCACATTTGTTCTTGGTTCTTGTAGGTTCTCGCTGGTTTTTGTTGGCATGTGCAGATAGGTTCTTGATAGATCTTGATGGTTCTTCTTGGTTTGGGTTGTTGGACATTTGGAGTGGTTTTAAATGTCTTTTTGGAGCTTCTTGCAGGTTTGTGTACATCTGTCTCGGGTCTTGGTGGCTCGTGACGGATCTTGTAGGTTCATCTTGGTTCTTGTTGGACCGTGATGGTCTTTTTTTTTTTCCCCCACCTTATACGTTCTCAGCGGTTCCACCGGCGGATGCGAAGGCGCTAAGATTGCGATCCGCCGTCCTCCTCCAGGGAAGTTCTTCATTGAGCCGGGCGCTGTTTTGCTGTAATAAACTGTAATAAGATGGCCGACGCGGCGCCGCTCTGCGGGGAACAGCAGGTAATGAAAGACCAGCCGCCTCCAATAAAGCTCCTCTAACACCGCGCTTACGGCTCGGCAGCTCGCCTCACGCCGCACGCACACTCAGTCACGCACACACTCACTCAGCCGCTGCCATTACTCGGATCAAGAGTGCGAGCAACAATTAAGTCTTCATTTTGGAAAAAGTTTCTATGCGCCAAATTGTGGAGTAACAATTTGACAGAAACACTTTTCATAGACATCACACAATTATAGGCAAATTACACACGTGCACACACTCCAACAGTTACTGTATACACACACACACACACACACACACGCAAGCGACGCACACAGACACACACACACACACATAGCCCTGACAGATGGAACATGATCGTCCATATTCGCTCCCTCATAAAAAGGATTGCGGCCGCCATATCAATCACCCCTCATCCTGGGCTGGGGGGAATTTTGTGTGTATGTGTGTGGTGGGGGTACGTGGGCGTGTGCGCGGGTTTAATCTCTAATTAGGTTTGCGTGTCTATTTGGCAGCTCCTCGGCTGACGAGAGCTCATTTCACAGCTTTTGAACAAGAATTGGCGGCGGCGCACGCTGGGCGCAAGTAAACAATTTGGAATATTAAAGTGGCAAATACCTTTTTTTTTTTAACTTTATTTTTTAAACATATAGCAAAGCGATCACAATTTTGGCAAGTAAAATAAAAAGTTTATTGTGAAGGGTACCCCTGTCAATCACGACTGACGCACGAAAGCAAACTAAAAGCTAACAATGCTAACAAAGCTAACAATGCTAGCTAGCTTGTATTTACATAATTCTTTAAATTGTTCATGAAACAATTCATTGTCGAAATGTGCGATTCTCAAGAAGCATCTCTGGTGGGGGACTTTTTTTTTTTTTTTTTTTTTTAAGTTATAACATTTTATTTTGAAGGGCATCCGGCGGAAACAGCGCAGTATGATTAGCCCTTGATAGGCACACCAACACAATATGACAATTTCTCTCAAATATTGTTCACAAACCAGTCTAAATCTGTGCTAGTGAGCACTTCACCTTTGCTGAGATAAATCTATCCCACCTCGCAGGTGTGCCATCTCAAGATGCTGATTAAACGCCATGATTAGTGCACAGGTGTGCACTGATCATTGCACTGCCCACAATAACAGATTGTTGAGTATATATTGTGTGTGGTCTTGTGAGCTTCCAATATGAGACTTTTATTTTGAAAGGCATCCACTGGCAACGCGTAGTGAATACTAGTCATGCGGGATCAACAAATCGCAGTGTGTGTGTGTGGTCGTGCGTTTACCTGGCGGCCTGCTGCAGCCGAGCGACGTGGCGTAAAGCCTCATCTCGCTCCTGATTGGCCAACAGGACTCGTGACATCATGGCCTCGTCTCGATCCTTGCGAGCGCTCAGCAACTCGTCCAGGAACTCTGACGGGACAATTTCAGTGAAGACGAAGTCGGGAGACCGTTTTAGTCAAGAGGCGCGGCGCTCACCCGAAGGCGCCTCCCAGTCTTTGGGCTGCCTGGTGTCGGCCAACAGCTCCGCCTCCTTTCTCTGGAGCTCCTCCTCCTTGAGGCTCAGCTGCTCCATCAGCTGAAATGAAAGATGTGGGGTCAGGTGAAACTGAAAGTGGAGTAAAGGTGTTGATGGACGTGGGAGGTGGTGTTCAAACCTTCTTGTTGGTGTCCCTCAGGGCATCCAACTCTCGGAGCAACAGAGACACCTTCTTGTCATCGTCCGGAGGCGGGGCTTGAGTGTATGCTGCTGTGTGACCAATCGCGGCGTCCTGATGGCTGCTGGAGGACAAGATGGGATGAGTCAACCGAGACAACATTTCCCATGATACTCCCGTCCCTGCTAAAGGCATGCGAGCACATGGTTAACGCTTCAGTTGTGTGCTGGCATCACCCTAGCGTCCTGTTAGTAGCTTGACCCGCTCGCCGGCGTCCCGCGTAGACACGAGGCGGCGCGTTGGAGTCGCGCCGCTGTCGTCGTCTTCAATAACTGCGGCATCCATGTTCTCATATAACCTTAAAGGTCAGGCTGCTGCTTCTTGGCATAATAAAGCGGGTAAATAACATGGCCGCCATGCTAATTGAGTGTTTCTAATCTAACTTTGACTTCTCCTATTTCGGGTGCGCAGCTCATCAAACGTCTCGTTTAATAGGTCACGGCAACACCGGAAAAAAGAAAGTTTAATCAAAACATCTAATAAGCCTGCCAGCAATTTTCAATATGAACGTGTCGTACTCGCGATTGTGATCATGTTATTGTTTGGATCGGGTGGGAACTTTCCCATGATGCATCTCTCTCCTCCAGACATGGACACTTTAGCATCCTGTTAGCGCTTGACCATTGTATTTGATTACCTGCCGATAAGGAGCCCTCCCATTGTTGGACCACCAGGACCCTCACAGGTCTCGGGAGCCGGTGGAGAGCGTCCGCTGGCAGAAAAGTCTGCGTCCATGTCCGCAACGTCTGCCGATGTTCTGGAGGAAGCTGGACAAGACGTTTGCACGTGGGTTGGAAGGCTGGTGGCGCACGTACTGGGAGCCTCCAGGGGCACCTGGAGGACTGAGACCAAAATGGGGGCAAGATAGACAAAGATTCTGAAAATGTTCTGGTAAAAGGTTTCGTACCCACAAGCTTGTCTGATGGTTCCGCGCTAGATCTGTGGGCGGAGCGCAGTGGACGTCGGGAAGGTGAAGGAAGTCGCTGTCGCAGTTCCTCGTTCACTTGAGGGTTATCTGACAACATGGAAGAAGAAGATTTACCCAACAAAGATCAACGATGATTGTGTGGAAATTAAGTCACCTACCTAGTACTAGCCTACGAGACTTATCATTGGTCAAAGTCCTCAGTATGTTCCTGGTCTTCACTTTGGAACAAAATCTTATACTGGTCTTCTCTTTAGTACAAGTTTTTCTATGTTCCAAAGCCTTAGTCTGATACTGGTCATGTCTCTGATCCTAGTCTTGTCTCTAGTCAAAGTCCTCAGTCTGGTCTCAGCCTTTACCCTGGACCAAATTTACCATTTGGCTTAAGTATTGTCTCTGGTCCAATTGCTCAGTCTGGTCCCAGTCTCGTCTCTGAATCAAGCCATGCATGTGCACCTGGTCTTGTCCTTGGTCCAAGTTCTCTGGTTATGTCATCAGTCTGGTCAAGGACAGATCCAATCTCTGACTGAAACTGGTCTTGTCCCTAGTTGATGGTTGCGCTCTTGTCTCTGGCCCAAGTCCTCAGTCTGGTCCCTGTCTTAACTCTGATTCAAGCCATGTGTGTGACCTGGTCTTGTCCCTGGGTCAAGTCCTCAATCTTGTCCTGTTCTCTCACTCCGATATTGGTCTCATCTCTGGTCCAAGTTCCTCGTCTAGTCTTAGACAGATCCAAATTCTCTGCCTGAATAGGCCTTGTTCCTAGTTCAAGGTTTCGTGCCTTGTGCCTGCCTGGTCCAAGTCCTCAGTCTGGTCCCTGTCCTGATCTCTGATTCCAGCAATGCATGTGAACTTGGTCTTGTGTCCATGGGTCAAGTCCTCAGTCTTGTCCTGGTACAGGTCTCTCACTCCAATATTGGTCTCATCTCTGGTCCAAGTTCCCCATCTAGTCTTAGACAGATCCAAATTCTCTCTCTGAACCCGGTCTTGTCCCTAGTTCAAGGTTGCAGCCTTGTGCCTGGTCCAAGTCCTGAGTCTGGTCCTTGTCTTATCTCTGATTCAAGCCATGCATGTTAACCTGGTCTTGTCCCAGTGTCATGTCCTCAGTCTTGTCCTGGTACAGGGGTCTTACTACGGTATTGGTCTTATCTCTGGTCCAAGTTCCCCGTCTAGTCTTAGACAGATCCAAATTCTCTGCCTGAACCCAGTCTTGTCCTTAGTTCAAGGTTGCGGACTTGTGCCTGGTCCAAGTCTTCAGTCTGGTCCTGGTACATGTCTTTCACTTCGATATTGATCTAATCACTGGTCCAAGTTCCCCGTCTAGTCTTAGACAGATCCAAATTCTCTCTCTGAACCCGGTCTTGTCCCTAGTTCAAGGTTGCAGTCTTGTGCCTGGTCCAAGTCCTGAGTCTGGTCCTTGTCTTATCTCTGATTCAAGCCATGCATGTTAACCAGGTCTTGTCCCAGTGTCATGTCCTCAGTCTTGTCCTGGTACAGGGGTCTTACTCCGGTATTGGTCTTATCTCTGGTCCAAGTTCCCCGTCTAGTCTTAGACAGATCCAAATTCTCTGCCTGAACCCAGTCTTGTCCTTAGTTCAAGGTTGTGGACTTGTGCCTGGTCCAAGTCCTCAGTCTGGTCTTGTCTTGTCATCTGGTCAAAGTGTGCTTCCTAAAAACACACACGTTCCTGGTTCAAGTTCTCACTCCTGATCCTGGTTTTGACCCTAGCACTGGTCTTATCTGTGGTCGTGACTTTGATAGCAAGTGGGTGTAGTTTGGAGGGGTGGGGGGGAAGCATTGTGGACTTTGAAGTCACTTTGAAAGTGTCCGTGCGGCGCGTGCGGCTCTGTGATTAATGTGAACAGTTTCATCGGTCTCGCTAAGGATGTTTAAATCCTTCTAAATGAGCGTTCACGCTTCACACTCGCTTTGAAGTCTCGTCAAAGATGGAAAAATGTGCGGAAAAAAGGGGGAAACGCAAAGGCCAATCGGGGGTCCAATCTCCGTGAGCCAATGAGGAGCCGGCGGGGGTGCCGCCCCCTCCCCCCCACTTCCTGGCATAATAGAAACTAAAGTCCATTAATTTTTTAAGCTTAATTAATAGATTTTGTGCGGCGGGGGCGGCGGTGCAGGAAGTTTGCCGTGTTTTCCAGCTGACTGCATGAATATTAATGACGGTGTGGGGCTGATTAAATAAGCTTCAGCTCAAATCCAACACAATCCAGCTCTGATCTTTCCCGCCGAGCCGCCGCTGCCCGGAATTTCCATAACCGACAGGACGGCGAGAAGCGCGCCAACAATAAACACCGCGTGAGCACGTGCTCATCTGCAAACAACGCACGCGTCTTCCATCATTTGCTTCAGTCTGACCGCGGCGCGCAGACAAACAACACGTCGCGCATTATCGATCGCTGATCGCTTACCCGATACAACTAAATGCCTGATTGACAGTGCTCATAGATGTACTATAATGTGCTAATTTACATACATTGTCAAGTACAACTCACACAATGACGTGAAATAGAACACGAGTACTTGAAGAAACGTACTAGAAGAGTGTTTCTCAAACTTTTTACACAAACTGCTAGGGCTGATAATTATGGCCAAAATGCTAATCATGATTATTTTGTTGAATATTGTAATCATAATGTTATCATTTACGTGAAAACATCTGTATGTTTATTGCGTTGAATTTTATATGTAAACTGTTTTTAGTGAATAATAAAAAATAAAATTAAAATGATAAAAATGAATAATAATAATACAATTAAAAACAAACAAAAAATATATATAATAAAATAATTTGTTTTGTATGCTGTTTTATATTTGCTGTATGATAATCTTGAACATCTTGTTTATTTAGGTTGAAAAAAATCCACAACAGAAGTGCAACAAAGGCTGAATTTTTAGTTGTTTTTTGTAATTTCTGACAAGTATATGATAAAGAATTTGTTTAAATTTGTTTTCCTCTAATCACTTTGTGCACTTTAAGAAAGTATTTTTTATTGTTATGGTTGTAATGTTTCTGAAAAAGAAAAAAAAACCACTGGTAAAGTATTAAATGTATATATAGTCTACAAAGGTATTTTACCCATTTATCAAACTTTGTCCTTTGTTTAAAAAGGAAAAACAACTTTAAAAAAAATAAATACATACCATAATTTTCAAAAAGTATCGATATCGGTATCAGCGATACCGGCCCTCGTATTTACTTGGTATCGAATCGATACCAAAATTTGCAGTATTGCACGCCACGATTTGACAGGACTCGCTCGCTCTCTTTTGTGTTGTTGTGTAAGGCAGCTTCATGAAGCCTTAACCGAGCGTTCGCCCCCTGGTGGTTGGCTGACCACGGCTTGAGAAAGTGCTTGACGTGATGATACATATCCAGCAGAATCCGCACTTGAAATGTAAATATCAGTGACGAGCAGGTTCTTTTAACCGCGACAGAAAAAAAATAAAATATGACCACAATTGAAATTCAGTTAATTGTGCAGCGCTAGCAGTTCCTCAAAAAAATACACAACAGACCAGACCTGTGTTCATCCATTTTATCCCTACATTTTTTTTCTAAAATGATTGTATGTGCAGTTTGAATATTAAAGCTGCTATTTGGAGCAATTTACCCCAAAATATATTTACAATAGCTTTTTTATTTGAGTCTAACGTCTTCTAATTAGCAGATGAACACTTTAGCTGTTGACAATGGTACTCATGCAAGCCGTTGGTCAATAGTTTTCAGACTAGATTCGGGTTCCAATTTCCCGCCCCTTGTCTGCAGATGTGATGTCATGTGCGCATTGTGTACGTGAAGAAGGAAGTGCGCAGTTTCATTTTTCGGCCACACGTGGCAGCAGCGATTCAAAATTGTATTTTTTGCATTCAGTATTTTTAAAACTGCATTAAAATAAAAACAGTTGACAAAACGCTTCTTTTAACTCATTTACTGGCAGCCATTTTCACAGAAGCAACACCCTTCACTCCCAGCTGTTTTACTGGATTTTAACTGATTTTGCAAGGCCCACATAATATTGTGTTGTATTGCTATAAAAACATGCAAACTACCAAAAGAAAGATTAAAGTCTCTTCTTTCATCAGGAAAAAAAAAAGTATATTTGTATCTGTTTCCGTTTTGCAGCAATTAGCATGAGAATATAGCTAAGTTTCATTATTATTCTATTTAGAATTTTGAGAAACTGAGCTTTTTTTCAACATGTCCCTGGTTGATCTCTTATATTCTGATGCCACCAGCTGGCCATTTGAGTAATAACTGCCATTTCTTCAACCGTTCTTTCCAGTTGAGAGGTTGCATCAAAGCTTTCTGTCTGCTGTAGCATAAAAAAAAAAAGGATAAAAAACAAAACAAAAAAACAGCGTATAAATACGTCTTTGGGACACTTAAAACATTTAAAATAGAACATATTTCTACATTTTTGGGAGCAAATGAGTTAATATGACTCAATTAAAATATATCATGCATTAAAGTTCAATCAAAATCCATAGATGTAGAAAAAAAAAAGAGAAAAAGTTCTGGATTGTACTTCGTCCACCACTAGAGGAGGCCAAATTTTTTTTATTATTCAACAATTATTAACATTGTGTCATCCTCTAAGAGAGCAAACCATTTGCAACACTTTAGATTGGGAAGAATTTTTTTTTAAAATAACACACACACACACACACACACACACACACACACACACACACACACACACACTGGGGCTGGACAATATATCGAAAAAATATCGATATCGAAATATTGGCCCATGCAACATGCATATCGCAAAGACGTGCAATAAGTTTGACATGGAATTTTATGCTTTGATCTGAATTTGTCCAGTCAGCCGCTAACTAAAATGTGCACCTCCATTCAATCGTTGAACATTATCGAGAAGTAATTACAATTAATTAACTAAGAATGTATGGGGTTTGCTTGTTTGGCTGCATGAAAAAATGTAATTCTTTCATTAGCTCATAAAAATGTAATTTCTTTAGGTACATTTTAAATATCGCAATAATATCGGTATCGCTACATTCAGCAACTATATCGCACGATTATCTAATATTGTGCAGCCCTAACACACACACAAACTAGTGATAGACTGATATGGGTTTTTCAAGGCCGATACCGATACTGATTATTACTAGTCAAGGAAACCGATAACTGATATTTCAAGCCGATATTCATTTGCAGTAAAAGAGATAATATGAGCGTCAAAAGACAAAAACAAAAAAAAACACTTTTAATTTTAAACATAAAGAATTGACAGCTAGATTAAAAAGTAAGCAAGTAAGTAGTTCCCTAAAGTTATCTACTGTAAATAAAGTTTTCTAAAATGTCAACATAACTTCTGAATTTTATTTTATTTTTTTCAGAATAAAAAGTGTAGGGAGATCCCAGTGTCTGCATCATTTTTACGAAAGGGGAAATTTAAATAAATCCATAAACGAAAAGTTCCCTGTATCTCACTGAGCGATAAATCATTTGCAGTTTTTGTCAGGGTTTGTAAAAGCTTTCAGAAGTTCTTTGCAGACAGTGAGAAATTGCATGAATGTTTGAAATGCCTTTGCGACAAGTTAAAAAGTGTCTGTGAACATCTTACAAATCCTGATGAAAACACAAAAATTCACGATACGCCCAGCGAGATACCAGCGTTATCCGCTTTAAGATTCGTGAAAAAGGCCGATAATCGGCCCGGCCGATAATTGGTCTGTTATTGTACTGATCTGTGAAAAATATGATAACTACAAGAAAGACGCACAAAGAATATGTCGTTTAGAAGACGGCGCTTGTACTACAACAAACACTTACTTATATACTGGAGCACATATTTACTATACATATCAAACAGGCGCTTCCATGACATTTATTGGAAGACACATTTACATTAGCGCATGCAAAAGAGATTATGAGTACTGGTATCAAAACGTTAACATGCACACAGAAACAATTCGCTCCATCCAAACAGATATAAGGCCGACTTCTCGACAACAAAACAAATACAAGTGTGTGTGTGCGCTAGACCACCCAGCCTGCAGATTAAAAGATTCACATGACCCCCCCCACCCACCACCCCGCATTCACAGCCTTTTCATTACATTTATCTACTCTTGAGTGTGTATGTGCGCGCGCGCGCGCGTGGAGAGCACGCAGAGTGCGCTTTTGATCGATATGTGCGGTGATTGACAAGCAGGCATCGTGTACGCGTTTGTACGGGTGGATTTCGTAGTAGATCGGCTCAGGTGGTGCCATCAAAAGTGATCATCACCGCGATGATGGAGGTCAGCGAGTGACAGCTTTTCTTATTCAAATAAAATAGATATATCCAATTAATATATGAACATACAAACATATATACCCATTTATCTATATTATGTATGTGAGTGTGTAGTCATATTTTTCAAGATGTCATTTCGTGCGGTGCTTCTGGTTTATAGAGACGCAGCGCCACTCGGTGGACAAACTCGCACACTACGACACTGATACTTTCTGCATGCGTGTGTGACTGTGCGTTATTATTATTATAGTTTTGGAATTTTTCAATTCAGTTAAGTTTTTATTTCGTTTTGAGGTTGCTGTTTTTTTTAATTGAGTTAGTTTTTATTAGTTTTCAGGCTGGTTCTGTTAGTTTTTTTTTTTATTAGTTTTAGTTTCTGTATTAGTTTAAAAAAAAAGTGTATTACTTGTACGCAATATTTAAAGGGATACTTTACGTATTTAGCTATTTTTGGCAGTCAAACATGAATATTTTGCCTATAACAAATTTGATATTTTCATTATTTTTCATGTATAATTAGTACCTTTAAAAACACATTTTGCAACTTGCTGGGCTCAGGTAACCAATCACAGCTCAGCTGATTTCTCGGTTTGGTCATGTGACATTCACAAGCTGAGCTGTGAATGGTTACCTCTCGGTTTGGTCATGTGACATTCACAAGCTGAGCTGTGATTGGTTACCTGAGCCCTTGTGATGTCATTTTCAGTCGACAGCAAGTTGCAAAATGTGTTTTTAAAGGTACTAATTGTGTGTGAAAAATAATGAAAGAATCAAATTAATTATAGACAAAATATTCACTTTTTATTGCTATAATGGGCTAAATAAGTGAAATATCCCTTTAAAGGGATACTCATTCAATACTCGTTTAACAATTTTCAGCAGTAAAAGGTTCATATTTTTGTCTATTATTCATGTGATAAAATTATTTTTCATGTACAATTAATTAGCGCTGGGTATTGCCGCCAACCTCACGATACGATACGTATCACGATGCAGAGGTCACGATACGATACGTATCGTGATACATATGTCACCCAATACTTGATCTTCAAGGCGATACGTATCCCGATATTTTACATTAATTTTCTTGCACTTTAAAAATGTGTGCAGAGCAAGGAGCAGCTTTCACAGATACACCGGGAACATTTATTAATAGGCATGACCCGATTGAGCAAAAATATCAAAAGTATTAAAATTACAGCTCTAAAATGTGCTTATTTGAAATAGTTGGGGAAATGTTTCATGTAACACATTCTATTTCATTTTTAAACAAAATATACGAAAATTGGTACATTAAGACACGTGCCTTGTTAAGTTTATAAGTAAATAAATGTTGATATTCTTCCTTGCTTTCATTTATCTTAGCAAGACACGGTGTCCAATCACTGGTGAGCGATTTTTTGCATTAATTGAAGGCAATTAACTTCAAAGACGCTGCACTGCTGGTTTTTATTTTTTAGGTACAATGAAAGCTGTAAAGGCAAACGTTAACTGCCTATATAAAGTTAACGAGCAATATCGATTCTGACGCCTGCGTATTGTAATGAGGCCCGCAACGATATATTACCGTATCAATTTTTTTAGCACATCCCTACAATGAATACCTTTTAAAAGTAATTTTTCTACTTGCTGTCGACTAATGATGACATCACTTGTGCTGAGGAAGTAGGCAACGGCCAATCATGGCTCACCTGTTTTGCAAGTTGTTGTTGTTGTGTAGTAGAAGTTGTGTACCTGTGTACAAGTCCACCAGCGAATCTCTGAGTTCTTTGCTTGGCGTCCATGTTGACTGTTCTGAACTTGCGGAGCTTCTGTGTGTGTGGGGGGGGGGTAAAATAAAAAAATAAAAAAATTAAAATGGACTAACCAAAAACGTCTCCACTAAATTGATCAATAAAGTTTTCTTTGATATAAAGAAACGATTGTTTTAGTATTTGTTCACAGGCCAGAATGCAACTCTACTGGGTGTGGGTGTTGAAAAAGTTGTGACACCATAACAACTAGTGCTGTCACTAATATTTTTACAATTAATGAATCCATCAAATCGAGTGACTAATCGGATTCATTTTAATTTTGCATTAAAGTGTATTACATAAGCATTTTTTCCCTGATTACTGTTTATTAACCAATGTTTATTTTGCACTTTATTTTCATATTTAAAAAAAAAAAAAAAAAGTGGGATTGATGTTTGACTATGCTACTGGTTGGTTCGGTCATTGTTTTCCCAATTAAAAACAGATGTTTGCAAATGTCTTATTTTGATTAGCGACAGAAGATAATCAGTCGGATTTCATGAAAGACTACAGAAATCAGTCAACAATTACTGTTGATCAGGGTTATTATAGTTTTGGAATTTTCATTTTAGTTAGTTTTTATTTCATTTTGCTTTTTAAATTTAGTTAGTTTTAATTAGTTTTCAGGGTGGTACTGTTTTTATTATTTTTAGTTATTTAATAAATGCTAAGTTTTAGTTAGTATCAGTTTCAGTAGTTTTCGTTAGTGTGCAATATTGCAACTGCAATTGTGCAACTTGTGCGCAATATTAAAAAAAAACAAAAACAAAAAAAAACAATGGGAGCGACATCATCCGAAAGTGCTTTTCTATTGGCTACTGCTAGATGACGTCACTTCTGTGTGACACACTTTCAAACGTCCATATTCCGGTGGTTAATATCACATTTTAAATCATCTCCAAATGCTCATGCATTAAATTAATTACCAAAGACTAAAACGAAGGACATTTTTTGCTATAATTATTTTGTAAATATAAAATGTAGTTTCACTTAGTTTTATTTATTTTTTTTAAAGCATTGTCGTTTTTATTTTATTTTGTTAACGAAATTGGTTGTTTAATTTTAGTTTTATTTTTTCATTAGTTTTACTTAACTAAAATAACCTTGCTGTTGATATGATGAAATGAGATTATTTGGACAATCTTAAATTAAAAGCATGGCTCCAAACGATTTCTTGATTATTAAAATACTTGTCGATTAACTTGATAATCGATTACTAGATTAATTTTGACAACCCTAATGACAACTGCTGCAACTAATACAATTCCCTTTACAATTTTTCTAGATTTGCCAAGTAACTATTTACAAGATTACGAACAAGTTTCACTACATGGATAATGATTATTCAGTTCAAAACTTCAGTTAAAAACAATTCCTCTACTTTCTGCTGTATATGTCAAGGTCTGATTTGCTACCATCTCAAATGAATGATTAAGATCCTCAAGTAAACACTGCTTTCAAAATTGCCCCGGTGAAGGTAAAGAGAAAATAGAAAAAGATTTCAGCCTTTTTTCAAGAGAACACCGAATGCACGTAAACAATATTAGCCAGCATCCACGGCAAGCTGCTGATCACACCAAACTATAGCAACATGCTAACAGGACCGCTCAATCAATGACTCAATAAGTGACGAATTACAATCTCAGAAAAAAAATGTCTTACTGGCGGAGCAGCTGCAGCTGGAGGTGACACATCTTCCTTTTGGCTTTCCGCACAGCCAGCTGAATGTCCGCCCCTTTGCCGCGAGACGCCATCGATAACAACCGACGTCGCCACGGCAACACACACACACACACACACTACACTACACGACGACCGGCTGAAATATTGATAAGCTCACCGGATCGGCTGTCAATCATGCCAACAAAATTTTTGGATGTTTTTCATTTCATGTGTTTATTCAATCATTGTTTGGTCGTCCAGCAGTTTGTGGAGCAAGTCCACGTCCACGCGGTGCTTCATGACGAAGCGGCCGTTCAGGTGGAAGACGGGAATGTCCCACTTGTACTTGTCTCGCCACGCTCTGTTCTCCGGAAGACTGATGTCCACCTGCTGCAGGACAAACTGACATGTTGCACGAGGCGACAAACATCAGCGACCATTCAATCATCCGTTCATGGTCATTTAAATTGGGACCACTCACTTTATGTTTGAGTGGCTGCAGCGCTTCTTTGGCTTCGTCACACAGAGGACATGGATCCTAAAAAAAAAAAAAAAGAAAATGCAAAAGGTCTTTACTGTTGAATTAGCAACATTAGCATGCTTCAAAAAAATGTTTTGTTTGTCTAAGCACAACAGGCAAGCAACATATTTAACTCCCGAGAGAAATTGTTAGCATTAAGTATTAGCATTATATGCTACCTTGTACTTCTGCAAAAATACAAAATTAGTGAACAGAGTGACAACAGTCAAAGGGGGTGATAAAGTATGCAAATATTTTTTTATTATTAGTGTGTGTTTCCTTATACGTGGAAACAAACAGGGTTGCTAGCTTTAGCATAGTGAACAACAGTAAAAGGGGTGGGTGTGTTAGCATTAGCATGCATGTTACCTTGGTGTACAGAGTGAGAACAGGTAAGGTGCCGCGACAGTAGCACCTGACACATGACACAGGCGTGACATGTGACACGAGTCGCAGCACAAGAGTTAGCATCTGGGAAGAGAAGCAAAACAAAACAGTTGCTAACCTGACTGGGTCACGAGATCTTCAGTCACAGTGGCCTGGCCCAATCGCAGAAGCAGGGGAGCCCAGATCAACCAATAGGCACACCTTTATACCTTCATATTATATATATATATATATATATATTATAATCTAATATATATATATATATATATATATATATATATATATATATATATATATGCATGTTTATTTTTTTAGTTTTTTTAGTTTTTAATTTGCATTTTTTGCTTTTAATTTATTCTTTCAATTGTTTTTATTTTGTATTTATTTTCTTTATATTTGGATTTATTTTTTTTAATTGTGCCTGGAGTCTTCGCCCACTGATGACATCATTACCAAGCTCCTCCCATTGATGACATCATAGGAAAAACAAATCTCGTACCTGATGTTTGTGAATTAAGATTGTTGAATAAAGTTTGTTAAAAAAAAATAGTCTGCATTGTGGCACTGTTCTCAAAGAACCTTCTTCAAGATAAGAGTTTCACCTTGTGTTAAAAGTTACCAGTGATTTTCTGGAACAGCCACAACAAAATGGCCCCCTCGTTGTTTACGTCGGAAACTTCACCAAACACCCGGATGTTCGGATTCCTTCTTTGGTTGGTGGGCTGTCGAAGTGGGCGTCACGTCTTATTTTAAAAATCACCGAATGATATCGACGAGCCGCTTGACATATTCCCGCTACGACAATCAAGCTCAAACGAACATCGCACTCGGATATAAAACACAAAATGTCGCCTAGTGTCGTGTGTCACTTGTTGTTAGCTCGCTAGCTCACGTGTTATCGAAGTTAATTAAACTCACCGAGTAGTGGCAACGGACGAGGCAATTCGTCAGGTGTATCGTCTTCAGTTCCACAAACGAAGAATAGAAGTTTGTTGATAATTCGGAAACTTACGGATGGGGAAAATTTACAGCCAACACGCGATTTACTTTACACACTTTCCATTCAAGTCTTTCTTCTTCTACTCAATTTCTGGCCAGTTTTAGATGCGTGGCCGCCCCCTGCTGGACTAGAGTTAGGCGACAACTTCATTTGTACATACCTTGTTTTTCTTTAATTCTACGTCTCAAGCCCGTTTCGTTATTTAAAGAATTTAAACATTATATTCATTACAGGAAAGTATCAGTTCATGGAATGATTTGTATTCCATGTTTAAATTGTTATTTTCTTTTGTATTACTTTAATTCCAAAATTGTAATACACATTTGTCATATATTTCAATTCCATGTCTTCATGACTTTCATTTTGGCGTTTCCATATAACTGAACGACAGAAATCCCAACTTTAATGCCACGTTTCCGTGTAAATTTAAATCCATGCAACCAACTATTTTTAATTCCACATTTCTGATTTTTAATTACATTTTCGCATACGACTTCCAATTTCCATATTGACAATTCCAACAATTTCCATTTGACGTTTCCTGAACTGCTTCTTTCAAATACTGCAGTCGACTGAAATGAGGTAGACGGAACAATGTAAAAAAACGAACGTTATTGTTTATCAAAGCTGGAATTGCACTCAGTGAAAACGCATTGTGGGAACCGAGGAAAATAAAGGGGATGCTTCGAAAAGCAAATTTCCTTTATTCCCATCGACCACATTACATTTTTTTTTTAGTTTTTTTTTTAAAAAGCACTTGCAAGTCTTTCCTTATATTTGGACTTTGTGGAGTGAAAATTCCTATTGAAGAAGTCAGCGAGGCCACAGCGCAAAACGTCCACAACGTCCGACTTCGATGTTCATGTCCACATCCACACATCCGACTTCCGTGCTGACGTCCTGGCGTGGATTTCCCAGCATGCCTTGCCAAACAGGAAGTCAAGCTTGATGCACAGCATCATTAACCGGCGGCAACCACGAAGCTCATCGCACACGACCGCGCGCAGCAAACACGCAGCCAATCAGAAGAAGACACACCCCCATCCCGCCCCCTCCCGCCTGGACCGGGGTCTGCTCCGCTCCGCCGTTGTCGTCGCTGCCAGGTGGGCGTGGCCAAGTCGGGCGGCACACGGTCATGGATCAGGAAGGTCGGAAGTATCCACGGTAACCTAATAACGCACAATAACGTCAGCATTGGACTGTATGTATGTGGGTACAGTTGATATCAAAAGTCGACACACCCCTTTACAATTGGCTGATTTTGGTGATTTGAAAAAATAAAAAAAATTAGATCTTAACTCTTTGACTGCCAAAGACGTTTCATGATGATTAGTAAAATTCCAATGAATGGAATGCGATCTTTCATTGAGTAGCCACATTGTATATGTAGTAAAGGCAAACAATATTCTTTTTGCCTTGAAAGATGAATTACAATGCTCAAAAGCGGCTGGCACTGTGGATTTTTTTGTTTTGTTTTTATAATGCCTGACAGTCAAAGAACTAGGGGTGTCAAAATGGTCGTGTTAATTTTGAGTTAATTTAAAGTTCCTTTAATGACAATAATTTATTTAAAACGCGATTAATAAAAATTTAACAGTGATAGGTTTAATAATAATGCTACTTGACTGGGGTCAAGTTGTATTTGTAACATTTGCAATAAATGTAAAACAAACATACTTTGCGGATTTTAGCTATTGTGGGTTATTTTTTGGAACCTAACCCCAGCGGAAAACCGGGGAACGCTGTATTATGAAATTACAATGACTAAAAGATGCAGCTATATTTCTATTAGATTAACATTCCCCCCCCCACACACACTTTTACATTCACAAGAGTATGAAAACTTCATTTTTTTTTATTGTACATTTAGAACAGCTATAAAATTTACGATTAATCGTGAGTTAAATATTGAAGTCACATGATTAATTCCGATAAAAAATTTGAATCACCTGGCAAAAGGAACTGTTTTTTTAATGATCTTATATTTCTTATATATTATTATTATTATTATTATAATTCTTATATTATTTAATGTTTAATCATATTTTATTTTTATTAATTTTTTTATTATCTTATAATTTAAGTCCTATATTTTATATTTATTTATTACTATTCTCATATTATTATTCTTATACTTCTTATATATTATTATTTTTATTATTTAACATTTAATATCTTATACTTTATTTTTTTTTTTTTTAATCTTATAATTTGTCCTATATTTTTTATATGTATTCTTCTTATATTATTATTCTTATATTTCTTATATATTATTATTTAAGATGTAATATCTTATATATATTTTTTATATTTATTATTATTATTATTATTATTTTTGAATTATTCTTGGTTGTGCCTAGTTTGATAGCAAAAAGCTACCATTTGTTCTTCGTTTTGAACACAACAGTGCAATACTTGGCAAGTTTGCATACTTAGGCTCTTTGATAATTCATATGCTCTTTTTACATTTTTCTTTTTTACTAATAGTAAATCGTCCTGCTATGTGCATGATGACAATAAAATTAAAATAAATTAAAAACCTAACAGGAGGGTTAATGTTTAGGAAATGACCTTGGTCTCGTGTTTTTATTTTTACAAAAAGCTGGCATTTCAACAGGGGTGTGTAGACTTTTTCTAGCTCACTGGATGCGTGCGCGTTTGTATATCATTGTTTTGTTTTTTTTAGTGGTTTGATGAATAGGTGTGAAGTGGGCGGGGCAGAGCGACGTCCGAGCGCTGTCAGATGCGCACCTTAATGAAGATGGTGTCGTCCTTGGTGTAGCTGGCGGACTCCAGGACGCTCTGCGAAACGAAGAGCGGACAGCCGGAGGCGATGTTCATCTCGGCGGCGGGCCGGCGGAAACTGCTGCTGTTGGGGTCCGGCTTGAAGGCGTCCACCAGATGCTTGCGCGCCGGGCCCTGGTCCATCAGCATCAGGGTCACCTGACACACACACAAACAGAATTGGATTTGTCTTCATATTTTTTTACGTTTCAACATTTTCTTGTATCGTACCAAAAAAAGTCCTCCTAATCGTGATTTCAATTATTACGAAAATAATTAGGATAAATATTTTCTTCATAATTTAGCAGCTCTACCATCCAATTCCTTATTACGCTCCACAATTACAAAATTAGCAAAATTGTAAAAAAAAATAAACTAAAATACATAACGAACACTAATTTTGCATTGTTTAAATTTATACATTTGTACTTTTTTTAAATTTTAAAATAACTAATTCAATAAATTTTGTGTGGTCCAAATGTTACTTGAATAATTAGTGTTTCAAGGAATTGTATTTTTATTAATATTTTGTTTACATCTCAACATTTTCTTGTTTCGTACCAAAAATGTTTTTTTATTTTGTTGTTGTTATATATATTTTTTTTTTTTTCTGGCGGTTAATATAAAAATAAATCTACTTAAAATCACATTTAAAAAAAAAAAAAGCAGTGATGACATGCTGAATCAGTAAAACTGCCGAATGAACGATTCTGAGCTGTCAAAAAATAAAAATAAAAAAAAATCACGTATAATAATCATCCCCAAAGGCTCATGCATTAAATTAATTACCAAAGACTAAAACAAAGGACATTTTTGCGATAATTATAGTTGGTTTTGTTAACATAAAATGTAGTTTCAGTTTTGCCGTTGCTATTTTATTCCAATTATGAAATAGTTTTTTTAATTTTAGTTTTTTCGTTAATTTTAGTTCACTAAAATAACCTTGGCAATCACCAATCGTAAAACAATTCGATCGCGACAGCCCTCGCGCTTGGTCGCTCGCTCGTACCTTCTGCTTGAACGGCCACGGCAGGAGCGCGTCGTACTCGCCACGCATGACCACGAAGAAGAGCGACAGGTGCGTGCCCTTGCCCATGCCATCGCCGTTGAGGTAGACGCGGGCGCACATCTTGTAGCCGAAGTATCCCGTGTAGAAGGGCTGCGAGTATAGCGACAGCGTCTTGGCCGCCACCGCCTCCTGTTTCCGCCGCTTGTAGTCGCGGATCTTCCAGATCAGCGTCCCGTTGTAGCTGGCCGTCTCCAGCACCTGGAAGCGCAGGTCCATGTCGGCCAGGCGGATGTCGTGCACGCTCAGCATGTCGCCCTGCCGGTTCTGCTGCGTCTCCAGCGAGGCTGCGCAAAAAACAAACGCCGTAAGGTACTTTTTTGTTGCGCGTATTATTTCCAAGTGTTTTTTTGTTGTTGTTGGTGCTGACCGAGGGTGACCGCGCCCGTTGCCGAGCGTCCTCCCTGCTCGAGCGCGCCCAACCTGGCGCGGACGCCATCCAGCGAGGCGCGGACCTTGTCCAGCTCGTCCCGCAGCGACGCCAGAGAACGCAGCTCCAGCTCCACTTCCAGAAGCTTCTCCGAGTGGGCGCTCATTACCTTCTGCAAAAATATAGGTGAAGACAGGAGGTAGAGTCTAGAATCGATTCATCTATGAGTTATTCAATCGATTAACTCTTTGACCGCCAAAAACGTTTAATCACGATTAATAAAATCACGATGTATGCCCCCATAAACGTTAAATGACGTCAACTACGTTTAAAAAAAAAAAAAAATTTTTTATCAATGGGCAGTGCAACATCTAAGTGCAGCGCTGCCTGGTCAATGGGTTATAGAATCAAAAACGCTCTCTAACTATGGCCACCAGATGGCAGCATTGTATCTCTTCAATGGGCTGCCAAATTACAATGAAACATGACGAAATATGATAAATAGAATGTTTTCAAGGATGACGTGAATGATAACGTTTTGATAACGTGTGTTAGTAAAAGAGTTAACCAACTATGTTAGCAAATGTCTTATTTTGATTAAACATAAGATAATAAAGATAATCGCTCATCTTTCATGAAGGACTCCAGAAATCAGTCAACAATTATTGTTGATATGCTGAAATCAGATGATTTGGACCATTTTAAAGGGATACTCGACTCAAGCCATTTTCAGCAGTAAAAAGTGAATATTTTGTCTATAATGAATGTGGTAACTTAATTATTTTTCATGTACAATTAGTACCTTTAAAAAGTACCTTCTACATGTGCTGTCGACTGATGATGACGACATCACCTGTGCTGAGCAAGTATGTAACGACCAATCACGGCTCAGTTTACTGACCAAACCCAGAAAACAGGTGAGCCATGATTGGCCGTTACCTACTTCCTCAACACAGGTGCTGTTATCAGTCGACAGCAAATTGAAAAATTACTTTTTAAACGTATTAATTGTACATGAAAAATAATGACGTTATCACATTCCTTCTGGGCAAAATATTAGCTTTTCACTGCTGAAAATTGTTCAATGAGTCAAATGTCCCTTTAAATTAAAAAATGGCTTGGAACGATTACTCGATTATTAGAATGGTTATAGTTGTTTATGTGTGTGTGTGTGTGTGTACATGCACACACACATTAACAAGTACACTGTGTTCCAACTATGCTTGCCCCACCCCTTTAGAGTTGGAACACCAATGGAACTAGGGGCATGAAAAGCAAATAAAAGGAGAGGGTGAGGAGAGAAAAAAAATTTTTTCTTAAAGCGTGCAGAAGTGAATTGTATGAGTCAGTTCCTCTCCTCTCTATAATAATAATAGTTCCAAT